>NC_137215.1:5543838-5551338 GCF_949987685.1 Ammodytes marinus | reverse complement strand
ACAAAGAGAGACTCCTCAGGCTTCACTGTCTTGTGTGTTAGATGAATATTTCTTTGTCTTTGAAGTGACTTTTTTTGAGAACTTCCTCAGCCTGACTCTAGAGGGAGCTACAACGGTGTTTCAAAATGAGATATACAGCACAAGCCGATCTCAAGATTTCTGATGACACCAGACAAAAGACAAATGAAAGACGGCCCTTGTGGACTGAAACACACACCTGTATGCTCGTTAACATACATTCAGTTTACTCAGGAGCAAATGTGTCAGAGTGTGTGTTCTGTTCTCCGTGATCTTTACCCCTTGATGACTTCTTAATGATCATCATTAAAGCTACACACACACACACACACACACACACACACACACACACACACACACACACACACACACACACACACACACACACACACACACACACACACACACACACACACACACACACACACACACACACACACACACACACACACACACACACACACACACACACATTGACTTACAGGGCCTGGATTTGCTCGTGTTCTAAATGAGCCAAGACCACTGAGAATATTGTTTGTCTATGTGGACTCCAGACCCATGTGTATCCAGTAACGCATGGGCACTAACCGCAGGTGTGTGTGTGATGTGTATATGCCTCTAGCTAGGATGTGTACTTGGGCCTGTGTGTGTGTGTGTGTGTGTGTAGGAGAGTGTACGTATGTGTGTGGATGAGTGTTTAGGAGAGAGTTTACCTGTAGGTGTGTGTTTGAGCGTGTATTTGTGTGTGGTAGACAGAGAGAGAAAGAGGGAGAGAGAGTGTGTGTGTGTGCGTGCATGTGTGTGTGTGTATGTGTGTCTGCGTGCATGTGTGTGTGTGTGTGTGTGTGTGTGTGTGTGTGTGTGTGTGTCTGTGTGTTTATGCGTGTGCGTAGGAGTGTGTGGTGACCTGCAGCTGTGATGTGGATCACCAGAATCCGCTGCTGTGAACGAGGGATAAATAATCCAAGGTGCGCTCTCTCTCTGTCTCTGTCTCTCTCTCTATCTGTCTCTCTCTCTCTCTCTCTGTTCTCCGTTTGATTTCAGAGCCAAACTCATGTGAGCGGAGCGTATAGCACCAAAGCGGTCCCACAGCCAGGCCTAATTTACCTCCATTCAAAGAGGCTTGACCCCCACAAACCACCTGACATGAAAGCAATCGCTCAGGCAGACCGGAGACATTGGCTCTCCTAGGAGGCTGCTAGTTTTCCTCCTTACATGTTACAGAGGACCTGAGAATACACACGGCCAATGCTACAGTGACAGTGGTGCTCTTTAAAACGAACACTGACACACTGACACACACACACACACACACACACACACACACACACACACACACACACACACACACACACACACACACACACACACACACACACACACACACACACACACACACACACACACACACACACACACACACACACACACACACTCCCCCCCAAGCTACTGAAAACAATCAAGCATGGACATTTCATCAAGGGTATACGCCTGCTGCTGAATCAGCTATGAAACAGAAGCTGTGTTTTGATCGACCCAAAAATACTAGCAAATACGTCTTAACACTCGCTTGAGAAAGTTTTTGATTCATGCGAAAAATAGTTGATATGCAAAATGTAAGACGTTTGTTAAATAAGATCAGACATAGTGGACATTGAACAAACGCCACTGGTCAGCTGCTACGTCGGCGTACTGCCCTTGCTGCCGATGCGTCCTTACAAATCACTTAAAGGAAAATAACAACTTGCCCGGTTTGTACCATCTACTTATTCTACTTTTTGAGCATGTTCCAGTAAGTTGCCTATAGCGCCATCTTCAGACAAAACTACTTTAGTTTGTTAACTCCAACCACTTGATGGAGACGCACCTAATTCACATTTTCATTTTTAATTTTTTTTTTGCGACCTTTCAAAAGATTTGCTTGGAAACCTGGCTAGTGACATCGACCCCCCCCCCCCCCCCCCCCGGCCCCCCCTCCCACGCCCCTATTTAAAACAATCAAGCCTCCACATCCAGTGTAATCAAGGGGTCTAAGCCTGCTGAGTCAGCTCTACGACAGAGACAGTGTGAGTCATGGAAACAGATGTGATGGAATGAGGGGGAAAGTAAATGGAACAATTGTCAAAAGAATGAAAAATTGAGAAATTATGACTATTTTGGTTTGGATAGCTAGCTTGTTGGGAGAGTAAAGGATATTCCCTCACAGACACTTTGAATGTTGGCTTCTACATGAGTGTCTACTGCCTATGTGTGTGTGTGTGTGTGTGTGTGTGTGTGTGTGTGTGTGTGTGTGTGTGGGGGTCCTGTTGTACTTGTGTTTCCCTACTGGGAGGGATATGCGGAAAGATACATAAAGAAAAAAAATAATTCCCAAAAAGTTTGTGTTTGTGTAAGCCAGCTCCTGTTCTCGAGATGGCAGAGACAGAGTGTGTGTGTGTGTGTGTATGTGTGTACGTGTGTGTGTGTATGTGTGTACGTGTGTGTGTGTGTGTATTTGTGTGTGTGTCTGTGTGTCTGTGTATGTGCGTGTGTGTGTGTGTGTGTAGGTGTGTGTGCGAGTGTATGTGTGTGTGTGTTTGTGTATGTGTGTGTATGTGCCTATGTGTTTGCGTGTGTGTCTTTTTGTGTGTGTGTGTGTATGTGTGTCTCTGTGTCTGTATTCTGTTGACCAACACTCCCCTGGTCTTTAGAACCTGGTGCTCTCATGTTTCAGCATGCGGATGTTGGTGTGTGTTCCGCTGTCTCTCTGGTGGTGGTGGAACCCGTAGCCCTGGCGCTGACCCTCCAGTCACCGGGCGCCGCTGCCCGCCGACGACACACTGCTGCTGGGGGACGAGCTGCCCGCAGAGCCCCGGTCCTCAAACACACTGATCTCCAGCTGGATGGAAGAATGTCAAGGATCCATAAAGACTCATCCAGGGCTGATACATTTTAAAGATATATTTTTTTTGGGCATTTTTATGCTTTTATTGATAGTGTAGAGACAGAGTTGAAATGGGGCAGAGAGGGGAGTGACATGCAGAGAACGGCCGCGGGCTGGAATCGAACCCGGGTCCGCTGCTGGCCGAGGCCCATGGGGGGGGGGACGCCCTACCAACTGAGCTAAGGGCGCCCCCCCATGAGTTGATACATTTTTAACACCATTTATTTATAACTTTCTAACTCAATTACTGAATGTCAGGTCAGGTGTGTGTAAAAGCCTCTGCAAAGCCTGGTCTAAATGAGTTAAACATGTTTGTATTATATCAAAAGTTGGGTGTCAAAAAATCTGGTCATAAATAAATGTTCATTAATTTTATAAAGCTTAGTAACTTAGTTTTGTTTTACTGTCTAGAGCATTTGACAGGACGGTGAGGTCGTGGCCGTATCAATTGGTTCAAAGTACTTCATGTGTCATAAGAACCAAAGCATAGTCCACCAAATTTCTGTTAAGTTTATCAGACTTTAAAAAGAATATCTTCAATAAGGATTACTTGTTCTTAAACCATTTCAGATGCTCACTATCAGGCAACTAATCCCCCATATTACATATTTAGAAGGATTTGGTGTATTTGGGTTTTACAGGGGCTTAAGTGTGTTGTAAATACAGGGTCCAGATCAAGAAAGCATCGGAGGCCAACAGACTAAACATTTCTGCACAGCTCACACTGCATTTCTCATCCCGGAGTGTTGTCATGTAGGTGGGGGTGATCTGGGATGAGGTGTGCTCATGAGAGATTTCTACTTGGACACACACACACACACACACACACACACACACACACACCTCTCCGATATATATCCTGTTGCCGTCTCCAAGGTGATCCTAATCCTATCCCATTGTGTTTTTGGCTGAGATGGACTCAAACATGTCAGTGAAGGGTCGTAGCATCTGGAACAGCTCATGACAATGTATTAATAAATGCTCAAAACTAAACCAGGGGATTCACCTACTGAATAGGGGCTATTGCGGTGAAGGGAACTCCCCCCCCCCCTCTGCCGTGTTACAGGGTGGCTCGATAGCGCCGTGTGTGGCATAGCAACACAGTTTAGAGGTATCCCTTAGCGTTTGAATCAGATGCAGGAGGCTTTCAACTAATTTGAATGTGATCTCATCCTCGGCGATATTTGGCGCTCATAGTAAATGCTCAAGATGTTCAATCACTTCAGGGTTCACGCCTGCCACCAGTAGTGTTCTCCTTACTGTCATTTTTTTTTTTTACGTTAGCGGAGATTTCTCAATAATATCTGCAACATTTTCTCGACACATAAGAAACCAGTGTGTTCATAAGACGCTGAGGAAGATTCTTGAGCTTACGAAACTGGCGGGAAACGGTTCTATGCTGACCAAGCGTTGTTGTTTGGCGCTGGGAGAGAGACTGTGTTGGGAGGAGATAGCTTCCATATACTTATGGAGGTTTAGGCTTAGCAATCGTGCCAACAAAGAAAAAGTTGAGAATGAGTTTGCTAACTAGCCCTCACAAACAGGGAATGTATTGTATAGAAGTGTACTGACTAAGATAAAGTGATACAGCATATTATTTTGAGGACAAGGTTACCTGTGCAAAGAAAGCCACGACATCACACGCCCATTTACACCTAAGGAGGCTGCTGATTCATCCTATCAACCTGTTCTTATTTCACCTTTCGTTTTCAAAGGACATTTGACAGGGCCTGCATCAATGCTTTTTTTCAGCCCTGCCCTGCTTCAGATTTCCTCCTGGGGACAGCTGGGGAACATTTGGTCATGGGACAGCTCCTCTGCAGCAGCTGGGGTTTGAGTGCTTTGTTCAAGGACACCGCAATGGTCATTTATGCAGATGATGATGACGAGATTTCTCATTCATTTGTCCAACGCAGATGTTCCTAGCAGTTCCAGTGATTATAACTAGTGACCTACCACTTATTTTTATATATTTTATATATTTTTGGGGCACTTATATGCTTTATTAGACAGCTTTGAAGAGACAGAGATGAAATGATGCAGAGAGGGGAATGACATGCAGAGAACGACCACGAGCCGGACTCAAACCTGTGGTCTACTACTTCTGAGGACTGAGCCTCTATTGGGGGGGGGGGGGGGGGGGGATTTCTAAGTTGAAATCTCTTGTAAGAAATCAACTGGCAAAGTTTCATGATGATATCTTTAAGTTAAAAATTCTTCTCTATTCACCTGCAGTGTCTCGCTTTAAAACAAACGCTCAAACTATGAAAATAAGACCAACGTTGTGATAAAGTTGTGATTTTTCTTTGATATACAGTACAATAATACAGTGAAACTCGAAAAATTTGAATATCGTGCAAAAGTTCATTTATTTCAGTAATTCAACTTAAAAGGTGAAACTAATATATTATATAGACTCATTACATGCAAAGTGCGATATTTCAAGCCTTTATTTGTTATAGTTTTGATTATTATGGCTTACAGCTTATGAAAACCCCAAATTCAAAATCTCAGAAAATTGGAATATTACATGAAATCAATAAAAAGGGGATTTTAAATACAGTAATGTCAGCCCTTTATAAAGTATAATCATCCATATGTACTCAGTACTTGGTTTGGGCCCCTTTTGCATGAATTATTGCCTCAATTCTAATTAATTTTCCATGATATTCTAACAATATGAGTTTCACCTGTATACAGTATGTAATGGCAGACTGAGGGAAAGGATACGACCCTCATGCCCCTCTCTATGGGGTCAGTGAGCAGCAGACCTCGGGGAGCGTAGATCTTCTCATTCTGCTCCTGGATGTAGCCGGAGATCTTCTTCAGAACCTGGGACACAACAGAGGAAAGGTGAGGGGTTACTATAGGACAGACAGAGAGACAGACGGACAGACAGACAGACAGACAGACAGACAGACAGACAGACAGACAGACAGACAGACAGACAGACAGACAGACAGACAGACAGACAGACAGACAGACAGACAGAGGTACACTTGGAACTCATTGAAATAATTGAGGATGATTATATTTTACTTTATAATTTATCTTAAAGGTGCTCAGAGGAACTTTCAGTTTGTTTTAATTCTTGCACCCCCTTTGGACAAAAGCGGTAGTGTTTTTACTACGCCAGCTGTTGTTCTTGGGTTAGCTTACCGATGACAAAGGCATTAAGAAAAAAACGTAATAAAAAATAGCATTCTTTGCACTGATGGTCTTGTTTGCTCTTACATGTTATATATGATCATCAGAGGAAAAATGAGACTGTTTCAGAAATATTTAAAAAGTGTGCAGGTACTTTAAAAGAGGCTTAACATATGCTGCTCTGATAATCTTTTCTTTTGGATGGAAAAAATAAATTAATGGAAGAAATTACTTTTTTCAATTCTTCGGTGCGTAGTCATAAACATCATAATACCGACTCTCTCTCTCTCTCTCTCTCTTTCTCTCTCTCTCTCGGTCACATTGCAAATCCTTATTTTCCCCCAAACCTTATAATCTAAACTAAAACCTAATTCCATTATGCTCTCAGTATATAACAGTTCTTTTTTTGTATATTGGTCCCAAGCCACTCCAGTCAACCGAGGGAGTATGAATTGAATTACTTTAAAAATTGACGAGCCAGAGCTATTTTATTTTTTCAGTTTCTTTTTGAAGTTTTCCACCGTTGGAATGCTTTCGTTCGTATAATTCCAAAGATGGCTCCTCCTAAATGTCATGCCTTTGGTTTAACTGTCGGGGCAATTTGGAAACACTCTAAAACTTGCGAGGTGGACAGTTTATTTGGATTGCATTTGGCACTGGGGCTCATTTCTCAGTTTTGCAAGTTGAGTATTGCATCAACCCACACAGAGCAGCAGTGGAGTGAAGCTGAGCACTAAGTTCAGACCACGCTAGGTTGGCACACACACATTCAAACAAGCAATAGCCCGTATACATTCTCCCTACACACACACACACACACACACACACACACACACACACACACACACACACACACACACACACACACACACACACACACACACACACACACACACACACACACACACACACACACACACACACACACACACACACACACACACACACACACACACACACACACACACACAAAGCCCCGGGCACTAGAAGAAAACTGTTTATGAAAACTTTAAGCATTGCACATTATTAGCTCTAAGTAGCCTCATTAGAGAGGCTTATTCAGCCTGGGCTCTATGCCTCTGTGGACACCAACAATGCTGCTGCGCCATGCCTCTGCTAACCTCTGCCTAACCATGTCAACCAGCTGGGCAGCGCTCCACTGGCCCTCATGTACACTGGGCAAGCTGTCACCATAGCACTCGAGAAATGGTGCTGTAATCTTTTAGCTTATCTGTGTGTCTGTCTGTGCTAAAACAACATACATTTGTATCACTTAAAGCAAAGAATGACAGGATGACATGTTGTTTATTAATGTACTGTATGTCAAAGGAAAAACATAACTTTATTACAACTTTTGACTTATTCTTATATAGTTTGAGAATTTTTTTTAAGATAATCAAGAGGCTCAGATA
>NC_137215.1:5533838-5538838 GCF_949987685.1 Ammodytes marinus | reverse complement strand
TCGTAATGCATTAGACATTTGAGTTAATGCTAAAGCCAATATTCATCAATCACATCCCTTACGGATCTTATAAAGCCGTATTGAGCCATCACTCCTTCTTTGTTGGAGACAGTGGGTGTTTTTTCAGGTGAGTTGGGATTTTGCCAACATGTTCCACTTGCCTGGATATGTATGAGTGTGTGTGTGTGTGTGTGTGTGTGTGTGTGTGTGTCTCTCTCTCTGTATGTTTGTTTCTCACTCTTTTTGTGTGTGTTTGGGCGTGTTAGCATGTGTGTGCGAGCATGTGTGTGTCTATGTGTGCGTGTGAGTGTGAGTGTATGCGACTGTATGTATGTGTGTGTGTGTGTGTGTTTCTGTGAGTGTGAGTGTGTATGCAACTGTATGTGTGTGTGTGTGTGTGTGTGTGTGTGTGTGTGTGTGTGTGTGTGTGTGTTTGTATTTGTGCTCACCCTGTTGTCCAGCTCTGAGGGGAACTTAGCCTGGAAGCGGCAGACGATTCCCTGGCTGTAGTCTCTCTGTATGAACACCTTGGTGACCAGCGACGCATTGTGACGCAGCTCCTGGAGGTTATGGAACTAAAGCACACACACACACACACACACACACACACACACACACACACACACACACACACACACACACACACACACACACACACACACACACACACACACACACAGGGGGAAAGAATGCAGGTTAAAGGTGCTATGAGTAGCTTTTAAATATTTCTTAAACTGTCTAATATTTCCTCCGATGATCATAAATGACATAACAGCAAAACGAGACCGTCAGTGCAAAGAATGCTATTTTTATATAGTTTTTCTTAATGCCTTTGTCATGGGGACGCTCACCCAGGAACAACGCTTTTGTCGAAAGATGATGCAAGAACTAACACAAACTGAAAGTTCCCCGGAGCACCTTTAAATACAAACTCTATTTCTATACATGCAGGTACACAAATAGCAGGTGGATATTTTTTTGTGATTTTATTTTTATATTTACTTTTTTTGATGGGCTATTTTGCATTGAAGAGGATTGGGGGCCACAGACAGGAGAGAAGAAACTTATTTTTTTCATTAAGCACATTGAGATTAAAGTCAAAATGTAGCGAATAAAGAGGAAATACAATATCAAGAACAAACTCAACAGTATGAGACTGTGGGAAAAGACTGTGGGCTATTGACAGATTTGTTGTTTTAATAACGTTCTGCTCATGAGTTATCGATACCGGAAGTTCACATCTGTCAATATCTTTCCAATTGACCACAGCCTTGAACTGTTGAATTCATTCTGGACACTGTATGTTACTCTGATTTATTTATTTCCCCTGCGGCCCTAACACTCTGTATTCCATCATTTATACGTCTCCACACTTGATACAGAAAATAAAAATATTCTTTACACAAATTTCTCAACACCAAATCAAAGAAGGGTGAGTATCCAGCTCTGGAAAAAAAATGAAGAGACCACTCCAAATGTTCAGTGTCTCTCTTTTCATTATTGATATGCATATGTTTGTTGTCAGTAATAAACTACTGACAACATGTCTACCAAATTGCAATAATTTTTTTGTCATTAAGAGCATTTTCAATAAGTTATGTAGAGACGAAGATTTAAGAAAAATCCAGACTGGTCTCTTAATTTTTGCTGTATGTACAAAGGCATTCCACTGGACAGTCAAACTTAACATTTCAGCATCTCGTTCAAAACAATACAGATCAAAATCCCCCAGCAACAGATCCCAATAACTCGGCCCGTGCAATATTGACATTAGAGTTAAGCCAATATCTCCTGCCAGTTTTGAGTGGTATTCATGCCTGACAACACACAGTGAGGGAATGGTACTATGTTACTAGATCAACAGCAGTGCAGGCTTAGTTAGCACTCTCACCGCATTCCTTCCCCCTGCACCAAATTGGCCCAATTGCAGTAATAACTAAAATACAGGACATTACCCTTAACAATACTGTGGAGTTAAGGGCTGTGTTGTGCACCAACATAGGGGACTTCACCCCCCTGAGAGGAGTACAGCAGTGAGCAAGTGTGGGCATGTGTAACTAGTCCCCTGATGGTCTAAATACCTCCCCTGAAAGAGGATGACAATTAAAAGTACAGTGTGGAGGAGAGAGAGAGGGATGAACAAGAAGGTGTGAGAGGAGAGAGAGAGAGACAGCCAGAGAGAGAGAGAGAGAGAAGGATGAACAAGAAGGTGTGAGTTGAGAGAGAGAGAGAAAGAGAGAGAGAGAGATGGAGAGAGAGAGAGTGAGAGATGGAGAGAGAGTGAGAGATGGAGAGAGAGAGAGGCATCTCTGAATTTGAAATAATTTCATTATAATAACATATTTTAAACCTCCAACGAAGAACCTTCAAATGTTTATGAAACTCTAAATGTTCCTCTTTGATAAAAAATGGACACGTAACAGCAAACAAACTCATCAGGGAAAACAACGTTATTTTTATATGCATCTTATTAACGCCTTTTGCTCGGATACGATTTCCCAGGAACTTGAGACAGAGGGATTTAGTGTTTAGTTTAAGTCACATATAAACTAACATAACCTCATAGGGATGCATCCTGCCGTTTCTCTTTCACTCGCTTCCTACACAAATGAATGCACTACTGGCACGAGTGTATACAAAAATAAATACCACTTTTGTCCCGAGGGGGCGCTAGAATCATCAAAAACTGAAAGTTCCTCGTAGCTAATTTAAAAAAAAACATGTTCAACATTGTTAATTTCTTCATTGAATACTATTGTATGGGTGTCAAAGTCAGAGTGTGTCTAGCTACTGCAGTGTTGCTCCCTGTCTATGAGGTTACCTGTGTGTTTTAGCCCACAAGACAGTCATCCTACATGTAAACAGATGGTCGCACAGTGCCAGCATTTCATCTCTATATTAGGCTACATCACTCACACACAGGAATAGATTCTAAGATGCTATTCTCAGCTAAAAAGACAAAATCATCTCACAGCCAGAAGATCTGTCTGCCAGGGCTTTTAATAACCTTCTTTTTTGCCTCCTGTTTCTCGCTCTCTCTCTCTCACTCACACACACACACACACACACACACACACACACACACACACACACACACACACACACACACACACACACACACACACACACACACACACACACACACACACACACACACACACACACTTCCTCCTCCTCCCTGTGTTTTTGTAGGCCATCATGATACACAACAAGTCACTCTTTTAATAGAAGCAATTACCAACTCCATATTTGAGCAGCATTTATCAAAGTTAGAATCAGTTGGCTTCCAGTCAAGATTACACAGGTCCTATATCTAATGTATGTGAGAATGTGTGTGTGTGTGTGTGTGTGTGTGTGTGTGTGTGTGTGTGTGTGTGTGAGAATGCTGGTCTACCAGGTTTCATGTTTTTATGAAAAAAAGTGAGATTTTCTTTTTATTTGTAATTTTTTCACATAACATCTGGACTATGAGACAGTTTAAACATTGTGGAGCAGCATTGTTACTGTAAAGAGGAACAAAGGGAGAAGATTCTGCGTTCTAGTTGACAAGGGTTTTCGGATCAGTCATCTGAGACATTTGAATGAAAACCCACAGAATCATGGGGTCACCCCTAAGATTCCTCAGGCCTACATTCACCCAGCATCAGGACTTGCACTTCCATATTGCACAATATATATAATTTTTTAAAAAACAATTTTAGGGTAATTTCTCTAGACACTTTATTTAATTATTTATTATTTTAAAAAACACATTGAGGCGTTTGTAAGCAGGGGGAACTTCTTTGTTTTATTCATCTGAGGGTACAGAGGGTTTGAGGGACTGTAAGACACACACGCTCCCTTTTGGTCTGCTGTTGCCCCACTGACCTCTGCCTCACATCTCTCTGTACATGTAACTCACAGCTGAGCAAAGTCATGGCCGAGTCAGAGCCTCTGAGGCAGCCAATTAAAAAGACAGACCCCAGTTATTGCTCTCAACGCAGCATCTCAAGAGGATTTCTCGCTCACAAAAAATTCCCCTGATCAAAACGAACTTGGAATGCTCGTGTTCCAGAGAATCAAACTGATTGGCCTGATGGGGGACGTGGGCTTGTTGTTTTAAAGGTCGAATCGGATACAGTCTGACAACAGATGTACTGGACATAATGTGTTGTGAGCGCTGACGTATTGTGACATGTCTCCAGCGCTTTGAATAATGACACTGGTGGTGAAAAATGGTGGTTGGCCCCAATGGGAAGCTGCATTGTTCTAACCTCTGTGTGCGTTGAGGGGCTTTCTAGGACTTTGAGATAACGATCGGGGAATTTTAATGCGTGACACACGGTGTAAAGCTTATTCTAAAAGATTCAGATTATACAATGTTGTGGCAGCTAGTTTGAATTATGCATCTTCTTATTTCATTTTAGTGGAAAGTAAAAAAAAATATATAGATACAAATTAAAGATAAAAAAAATACAAATACTAAATATAAAATGCAAATAAAACAATATGTATTAAAAAATATAGCTATAAAATAAAATTATAGAGTATAAATATAAAATATATAATAAAAATAAAAACATAAAATAAGAATTTAAAATATTTAAAAAATTAAAACTAATACAAAAAATAAATAAAATAAAATGCATTGTTCTTCTGTACACTCTCTTTCCAGTTTCACCCCTAATAACCTTTTGCTTGAATCCCTTTACAAGTGACTTACAGCAACCAACGTTCTCCAACAGCTATTGTCTTTTGATACTAAAGGACTTCATCAAATATTTCTTCAGTCAGTTGTGTTGACATTCCTGGCAGTGTGTCCTTGTCTGTCTGTGTCCATCTAAGCCGTTAAGATGAATGTTTTCTGTTGGCAGAGTGCTGCTGTTTGTTTACTAGCCTGCTGTGTAAGATCAGGGTTCAAATCCAGTCTTTTATCTAAAGTCTAAATCTAGTTGAGGAGCAGACAGAGATGTGAATGTGTCAAACTGATCGCACAGACTCTATGAAGATGCTCTGCCTCA
>NC_137215.1:5528838-5531338 GCF_949987685.1 Ammodytes marinus | reverse complement strand
GTATCTATTCTACACATGAACTCACTCACACACATACGTACATTTCCAAAAAAGCACATATTGCATGCAGTGTAGTGTAAACTGTCCCTAACTTGTACCAAAGTCTCTCTCCTCTAGTGAGATTATGTATGATAACTAAAGCAGCTACAGTATAAGGCAGCTACAGTATAAGACAGGAGAGTATAAGGCAGCTATACATAATGCCTTCAGCAATATGGTGACACATCACCAAGGACACCGAGGGGGTGGGTGGGGGGGGGGGGGGGAGAGGGGGCTGAGGAGGATGTGCTGCTGGCCTGAGCGCTACCAGTATTTACTGATGCTAAAAATAGACCAAGGAAGGAACGCTGTTGATGCTGTTTGGACTATAACTAGTTGGACTGTGTGTGACAATGCATGAACAAAACCCTTTCTGTCACGGACTCTCTGCCTCGTGTTTATAGTGTGCATAGTGCTTACAGTCATTTTAACATCATGTATAACAGGCACAAAGAGAGAAGTTAACCAAAGACATGAGTATGGAATATCTGTTTCAATAATGTAGCTCATTTAAAGGTAGAGTCAGTGAATCTGGAGAACGCCTGTTGTCAAAATCAAAGTCACATCCTTACAATTGGCTACCGTCCGTAGTGTTACTGCACTGACAAAAAAAAATTCCATTGTGAATACACAGCCCAGGCTCTGTAAACAGGCATTTTGCTACAGTGGGCCACCTGTGTTCACATACCACTTTACATAGTCTTAAGCTATAGTAATAAAACTGGATTTTTTTTTCTGGATTTTTACAACAAGCTTACTCCAGAATCACTGACTCCACCTTTATGAAGCAAGGACAAAGCCTTGTCAATCTAATTCAAAAGTGTGACAGAGGGAAAGACTGAGAGAGAGAGAGAGAGAGAGAGAGAGTCAGAGGGGGAGAGAGAGAGAGAGAGAGAGGGAGAGAGGGAGAGAGAGAAAGAAAGCGTGAGTGTGTGTGTGTGTGTCCCTGTCCATGGTGCTGACTGCTCCATCATCATCGCCACTACTCTCATCCTTCTGCTGCATGTACGGAATGACATTGATACTCACTATACAATGCGTTAAAAACTATATAGCTTATCCTATACAAGAAAGAAACATTAAACATAAGGCTGTTAGTTCACGATCTTAGGGAATATTTCCGCAGTTACATAGTTCATAAACAGTGATGAAAGTAAGTGGATTTGAAGCGCCTGCATTATGAACAATTGACTTATGTTGAATGCTCCTATATGACTATATGACTCCAATATGGCAAAATTCAGCCGAACGAGGCACCGCAAGCAAAGGCAGTCCGTTAACAAGACTGCATTTTTTCTTTCAAAGCTGCATTTCTTTAAAACAACTATAGCCTACCACCCGATCGGTAGATTATTCTTCGGGATACGTTCATAGAATACTATAAAAGGAAAAGACAGCGAAAGAGAGGATATATGTTTTTTCTTCTTACCTCTGTCGCCATATTGCAGTAACAGGCGGTGCAGGATCTGTCCCGTGCTGTAAAGCGACAACCGTTTGCTCGCGTTGTGCGGGACAACGAGACCAGAGAGAGAGAGAGAGAGAGAGAGAGACACACAGAGATAGAGAGAGAGAGAGAGAGAGAGAGAGGGAGAGAGAGAGGGAGAGAGGGAGAGAGCGGGAGAGAGAGAGAGAGTCCCGCACAACGCGAGCAAACGGTTGTCGCTTTACAGCACGAGAGAGAGAGAGAGAGAGAGAGAGAGAGAGAGAGAGAGAGAGAGAGCGAGAGAGAGAGAGAGAGAGAGAGAGAGGGGGGGAGAGAGAGAGAGAGGGAGAGAGAGAGTCAGAGAGAGAGAGAGAGAGAGAGAGAGAGAGCGAAAGAGAGAGAGAGCTTGTCAGGAAGACTGGGGGTACGAGCGAGCCTTTGCGCACGAGTGTGTGTGCGTGTGTGTGTGTGTGTGTGTGTGTGTGAGGGGGGGGGGGGGGGGGTATGCTAATTGGACGAGCATGTCTAATAATGCCGAGAATAATGTATATCACAGTCAGTCCTCAAGGTCAGACTTTGAAACGGAATTGAGAATACTTTAAGAAAAAAAAATCTAATTATGTTTTCTGACCTCCACTAAGCGCGTTAAATGCTTTTATATTTATGTAATGCCTTTATACGTAATGTCCTGTGTTTTAATATCTTTATATTGGAATGCAAAACTTGATGGTATAATTCCCAAAGACAATACATGATGCTTTCTGATTCTGAATCAGAGAAGTATCCCTCGTTTATTGTAGTTCCTTTTCTCCGAGGCCTTTTTTGTTGCCTATTAATAATTTCATTGAATATCAATAATTCAAATACAATGCCCTAGGTTCACGTTTGTGCACTCAAAGCACCGTAACACCTCACTGTGCTTCACTAAAAGCATTTTAAGGCTTGCCAGGTTACAGTAAAACAGCTGCTGGATTTTAACACTTAGAAACAAATACATGTTGTGATGATACACCATAGATTTAATTTCATTTTTCATTT
>NC_137215.1:5488838-5523838 GCF_949987685.1 Ammodytes marinus | reverse complement strand
TAGCGGATCGTGAGGATTTTTGACAACAAGCATTCCCTCCAGAATCGCTGCCTCTAACTTTAATAACTACTACGCAACTTCAGTATTGGCATTATTATTCATTTTTGATTAAAGGTGCTCCGAGGAACTTTTAATTTGTGTTAAATCGTGCGCCCCCTTTGGACAAAAGCGGTAGTGTTTTTACTACGCCAGCTGTTGTTCCAGGGTGAGCGTACCCATGACAAAGGCATAAAGAAAACACTATATGAAAATAGCATTCTTTGCACTGATGGTCTCGTTTGCTGTTACATGTAATTCATGATCATCAGAGGAAAATTCAGAAAATTCAGAAATATTTAAAAGTTCCTCGTAGCACCTTTCAAGACAGGTACACACACAACGTGAAACAAATGTTGCAGTAAAAGCTCGTACTTGAAGACCTTTGTGTTTCTGAACACAGGAAAACATTTATGAATAATTCATTTTGACCTGCGGAACACACTGGGATATTATATTCCTGTTCACTGCCAGTAACTGTTACTGTTGCTTTTACCACAACAAACGACACATACTTTGTCCATTTACAGAGAACAACGACATAGGGCGGCCATTGGTCAGGACAGCTTCAATGACCCTGCATCTAATTTGTATGTGAGTGTCTCTGCGTCTGTGTGTGTGTGTGTGTGTGTGTGTGTGTGTGTGTGTGTGTGTGTGTGTGTGTGTGTGTGTGTATGTCTGTGTGTGTGTGTGTGTGTGTGTGTGTGTGTGTGTGTGTGTGTGTCCCTTGTTGTAGCCATATGTGTGTGTTTGTTTTAGGATTACATCTTAAGAAATGAATGCACCATGACAACAACACTAATCTGTTTGCGTGTCTGCTTGTCATCATGAAAAGTCTTGCCTTCATTTGTGTTTTTTATGTGTCTCTGTTGTGTGTGTGTGTGTGTGTGTGTGTGTGTGTGTGTGTGTGTGTGTGTGTGTGTGTGTGTGTGTGTGTGTGTGTGTGTGTGTGTGTGCTGTCCTGGTATGTTGACCTGTAGCTCTAAAGAGAAGATTGTTTTTCTTGGGAGTTTTTTTTTGCATTGCTGAGGCAGACAGTCGACTCTAAATGATCCTCCGCCGTTGAGATCTGATCACTGGAGCAGATTTTGTTTATGTAGCGCGGCCCGGTCCATATCTCACAGTGTCATCGGCCGCTGCTATGTTATAGCAACATGCTACCTGTAGAAGAGAGAGAGAGAGACAGAGAGAGAGACAGTGAGAGAGAGACATGCAGAGAGAGAGAGAGCGAGAGAGAGAGACAGACAGAGAGAGAGAAAGGGAGAGACAGAGAGAGAGAGACAGAGAGAGAGCGAGAGAGAGAGTGATGCATGAGATTTGTGTTCATGCGTGTCGTGGTTTCTATCTCCCTGTCTCTGGGCTTTGGGCCACAGCAAACACCACTTCTCCTATTGACTTAACCACAAGTTGAGAATCTCTCTATCAGACACACACACACACACACACACACACACACACACACACACACACACACACACACACGGAGACACACACGGAGACACACACGGAGACACACACGGAGACACACACGGATATACTGTCTGTTCGGAGGAGCACGTTGAAAGAGATCTTGTTTCAACTGCCAACTTGACAGGAAATGAAAACTTTCAAACCAAACCAAAAAAATAAAAAGATCTTGGAATCTTTAAAAGCAAATAAACATCTCCCTCAAAATCTCTTCCAACTTTTTGGGATAACGAAGTCGAACTGAATAAAATGCTCCACAATCCATCTCCGCATTTGGAACTGTCTACCACACACCCTAGATCCTTTCATAAGCACATAGGGCTGAATTATAGGGGTCCGTCTGTGTGTCTGTCTGTCTGTGTGTCTGTCTGTCTGTCTGTGTGTCTGTCTGTCTGTCTGTCTGTCTGTCTGCCTGTCTGTCTCTCTGTCTGTCTGTTTGTCTGTCTGTCTGTCTGCCTGTCTGCCTGTCTGTCTGTCTGTCTGTCTGTCTGTCTGTCTGTCTGTCTGCCTGCCTGCCTGCCTGCCTGCCTGCCTGCCTGTCTGTCTGTCTGTCTGTCTGCCTGCCTGTCTCTATCTCTGTCTGTTTGTCTGTCTGTCTGCCTGTCTGTCCTGTCAACAATTTGGCCCTTCGTCCTGCAGGGATTTTTTTTAATCATTCCCCTATCGCTGACAATCAAATTCTGAGCTGAAGACTTTTCATGTTCTAGAGCCAGCGGATGTTCTGGTATCCGATAGCAACAGGGGCCTAAACAGCTCACGCCAGACAGGATTATTGGTTTGAGTTTTTGTGCGCAAGACGCTGTCAAAGCAAATTCATCATACGCACTTCATTACGAGAGCAATTCTCTGAGAAGTTTGGGAGACATTTTGGAAGAAAAAATAATCTGTTCGAACTGACGGAAATAGGAAAAGGATGGATACATTAGAAGAATGAAAGGAGATAATTATGTTGTATTTGAAAGAGAAAGAGTGTTTGTTACATTACATGTCATTTAGCAGACACTTTTAATCCAAAGCGAACTTACAACTGGAGCACACATTCATACACCGATAGCAGCAGCAGCTACCACACAAGGGTGCTGGCTAACTATCAGGAGACATTTAAGGGTTCAATGTCTTGCTCAGGGACACTTGGACATGTGGTGGGGAGACGGGGGATCGAACCACCAACTCTATAGGTGCGGGTCCACCACCCCATCCACTTCACCACAGCCCCCCTTGTTCTCAAGATGGGGTTAGCGATTCTGGAGAATGCTTCTTGTCAAAATCACTTTTTATCTCCTCACGATCCGCCTGTATTGTGTGTGTGTCCTGGAAAAAAAAATCCAGTTTTAATCCACAGCCTAGGCTCTGTAAATGGACATGTTGCTAGCTATAGTGGTCCCCTTTATTTGCATGCAATTTCCAATGTCTAATCGTGATGTATGCTATGCCCCTGTAAAGCACTTTGAATGGCCTTTTGTCTGATTTGAGATATACAAATAAACTTTCCTTGCCTTACCTACATACATATCCTTTTTACAAAATACGATAGTTTACAATAAACGCACAAGAATAGACAGAGGAGTACAATCAGGTATACACAAGCCAGGCTAAACATATCACAATGTCATTGAATAGCAAAGCAGTGACAAGCCAGAGGCAAAAAAACTCTAACTCTAATACATTTCAGATCAAGGGAGATACATCAGTAGGAATTAATTCCTCCCGGCAATATCACAGGCAGCGGTTGCGAAAAGGAAGAAAAAAAAATGGGGAAAAAGATAGATAGAAACGGAAATATAACTAGACAGAGAAGAGGATGTGATTTGTGCGCATGTAAACCCCTTGTGTGCCAATTCAGCTTGGTTACGAAGATAACACACAACTCATTTAATCCCCCCCTTGCCATTTCGAGGGGAATTTTGTGGCCCCAGGAACTAGGCATTATGTTAATTCTGTAGTAGTAATTCTGAGTAGATATTGAGTAAAAATGAACTGATTTAACCACTTTTGTCATGAACAGGGCCTTAGCTACAAGCAGATATTACTGTCAGCATCTGTCGCTCGCCGCACCATGACACAAAGGCATGATTTATGAACATGGCATTCTCACGTCAATAATGACAAATGACAAGCGTTGGTTATGACTCTATATTGTGATAGGGACTGACACCACCACTTCATCTTGTTCCCATTACGAAAATGGCCACCCGTTGTCTTTCTAGCAATGACAAAATGACTCTTTAAAGGCGTTTCAATGTCTTAACCAAATGCGTATACTCTGTATGTACTCTTGTATGATGTGGTTCCTCACTATACCCAATGCCAGAGGGAAGGGGATGAGAGGATATGTGATGAGCCAACAGATTCCTGCCCAGATCGCTCATACTGTATATGCACACTGCTGCACTGCCATGTAAATGACACATACAGCTTTGTTTAAAGAAACACACACACAAGCACACACTCAAGCACGCACGCACGCACACACACACACACACACACACACACACAAACAGACACACAACCAGACACACACACACACACACACACACACACACACACACACACACACACACACACAAACACACAAACACACTGTGGCTGCCCCACCCACCCTGCTGAAACATACTGTCACAATCTGAACACGCAATATTGGCTCATGGTTAGTCAGTGCCTTCGGGTATCCAGCTTTAATCTGGAGCGTTGTACGATCATGAAGCTAGAGTTGTAAACATGTTTACAGTCCAATAGAACACTAAATGTTTTTCTCACTTTAGTTATTTTTTCAAATTATATTAATTAAGGCGAGACACAGCAGGACAAGTTTGAGATTCTTAGCTATTTTGCTTCCATAACATGTCTTTTTTCATACTAGTATAAATAAAAAGTCCAAAGTGTACATAAGGCTGTTTATTTTCATTAAACCTTGTCTGTTTGTGTCTGTATATTTCTCCTATACAACTACATTTAATGGCCATTATCACAACATTAGTTATTTATCTGTCTCATGTATGAGGGCTGTCATAGCAGAAAGATCTGGACACGTGAGCTAGTGGAACTCACAGCACACATTCATACATATATGTCTGGTCCGTTGCCATGGTTTCAATAACTTTAGTGTCTGCTACTGTGTCTTGTATATATATTCAATACAAAAACCTCCAAAAATAAAACCTTTTAATGAGGCATGTTGGATTTTTCCTTTCAAAAACAGTTCCTATAGCAGTGGAAAATATATAATCACTTTTTAGAAAGACATTCGCTGCAGTGTTGCTCAGCGACTTTACACATACTACAGGGTGGAGTCAGTGATTCTGGAGAATGCCTGTTGTCAAAATCACTTCATGTCTAAATCAGTGACTGTGTTAATACACAGCCTAGGTTCTGTAAATAGGCATGTGGCTAGCTATGGTGGGCCCCCTTTGTTAACATATTATTTTGTTTACATGCCTGTTCACAGAGCCTAGGTTGTGTATAAACACCAGATTTTTTTTTTCAACGCACACACACATAGTACAGACAGGTAGCGGATCATGAGGAGATATTTACTGATTTTGACAAAAGGTTATTTTGACAACATGCGTTCTACAGAATCACTGACTCCACCTTTAATTTACACTATTTTCAGACCTACCTGTGTGTGTGTGTGTGTGTGTGTGTGTGTGTGTGTGTGTGTGTGTGTGTGTGTGTGTGTGACTGGAACTATTATAACTGGAGTAAATGCTTTGTGTCTGCGGTGCTGTCTGATCAAAGAAACACCTCTGTCCCTCACAGCCCAACATCAAAGCCACTGGGAACAATAATGAAACAGCAGAAAGGACACAAACACACCTTAATGGCTATGAGGTCATGGTGTGATTTTGTTATCTGTTAAACGAGAGAGGGGACGCTGTTCTTCCTTTATATTTGCCATTGTGCCAGTGTCGGGGGGGGGGGGGGGGGCACAACCAGTTTGTAAACGCTGCCATACTAAGAAATACAGAGAGAGTTTTGTGGAGCTGATAGGCTTGATCAACTTTGTGTCGACTCATTTGGCGATGGCTTCAATGTAACCGACATTCATTCTTATGAAAAAAAACTACACACTACAGCTTTAAGAGTATTTAGACTCTCATATCCACTCCATCTTGGAATGAAAGCTGAGCAGAGGGTGAGCAGAGGACACGAACACTGGAATAAAAGAGTTCTCACTCATTTGAAGACAGTCATGGCTTTTAACAAATGTGTGTGTACATAGACCTCCTTCGTTTCCTGGTACGGTGCTCTTGAGAATCTTGGCAGCACACATACATACACACACGCACGCACGCACGCACACGCACACACACACACACACACACACACACACACACACACACACACACACACACACGCACGCACGCACGCACGCACACGCACGCACGCACACACACACACACACACACACACACACACGCACACATGGCACACACACACAGTGAAACACACAGACACAAAAGGTTGACTTGTTAAAAGAGGAACTTATGAGCTTTCAGGCCCTATTCACAGTAAAGGCCTGTCAGTGATGGTGACAGCAGTGAGCGTGAAAGCTGCTGGATGGAGGCCCTCACTGTGATAGAGTGATTGGTAATTTGGAGCAGTGTAATGATACCACCACCACCGCCACAGACCAGCCAACCAACTGAGGGAAGAAAAATGAGCCTGTCAGGGGAAAGAAGAAAAGAAAAAGACAGGAGTAGTTAAAAAAAAAAAAAAAAAAAAAAAAAAAATCCCCCCTCAAAGTTCTGATGTGCTGTTTGGCTGTGGAGAGGATTTTAGGAGCCAAGTCTCTGCACGGATTAAAATGCACTTATTCCATCAAACAACCAGCGAAGCAAGCTGCCAGTTATCTCTCTGAATGCAGACGGTATAAAGAGAGGTCGGTCATGATCATCTGTCGGTGAGCAGATGCACAAAACAAGAAACACCAGGTGCACAAGCCAAAATAATGGGCAGCGTTCCAATCCTGATACTTCTCTAATATTTAGTATGGTAGAAAAAGATTTAGGATGCCCCAATACATGTGGTCGGATGCAGCATGCTTAAAAATATCCGGATGAACTACTACATCTGGGCTTAATTTTTAGAGTCGGAATCAGCATGCCTTTTTGGGGCGATTCTGACCCACAATCCAGTGCGCACCGGAAGTGACGCTATATCGACTGACCCTCCGAGTGAAAACAACCTGCGATGAAAAGGATTTATAAGCAACATTCAAGCAAGTTCAAGGCGTGATGTTATGATGAAATAAATAAGTCAAAAGTCCCAATTGTGCAGGCTAACTACATACTTTTGATGATCAGCTGTAGTAAGTTGAAAACTCAAAAGAAAGAGTGTGCGATTTGGAACGTAGCCATGTTTCACTACTGTCATGGTAATGTTTTCTTTTCTTTTTTTACAAGACGGGCCTCAAAAGTGCAAGCTATCGCATTCCAGAGAAAATAGAACTAACGCACGTCTTCTGTCTAATAAAATCAGACAGTACATCTCTCTCTCTCTCTCTCAATCACCTCACCATATGAAAATGCCTGTAATCATAAATGAGAAGTGAGGCTCCGGGCCGCATGCCAAAGTGTGCCTTGTTGTAGCCCACAGTGAGAGCAGGATTCCAGGCAGTAGGGAAGCGTGTGGCTGGAGAACATAGCTCGCTGTAGGAGACTGTATTTTCAGGGTAAAAGATGAAGCAAAGCCAGTTCCCTTACTGTCTTCAGATGGCAGAGCAGATGGTCTGTGTCCTAAAGGGCCCATTGCTTCACACTGTCATCCAAATAAACAGCACGTCACCTACTACTGTATTTAAGACGATTTTGGGGATATGTTCCTCTCAAAATTTAAATAGGGTACATTTGTCCCCCTCGAAACATTTCTATTTTACTTATAACTATATATTCTGTAACTACTGTATATATTTCCTAAGGATTTCAGACACACCTCAACAAACACACACAAATATTTTAAGGCAATACAGAATGCCTGAGAGCCTGACTGCATTATATTCCATTATATTTGTGTTGAAAAAATTAAAAATAAACCTCCGACCATGACTTCAGTGGTAGCAATATGACTTAGTACAGCAGTGGAAGGTCTTCTCTGATTAAAAATATACACACACACACAAAAAACCAATGCTATCAAGGTGTGTGTGCTCCAAAAGCACCAGGGCATGATACTACAACTCAACTGAATCATGGCAGGTTTAGGTAGATCTTTTCCATTATTATAGAGGCATCAAGGTAACGTTACATTGCAAGAAAAAAGGTAGCACCCCGTTCAATTGTCCTCTAAGAGGCCTTTCACACCGCCGCAAAATCGGAGCTAGTTCTGGGCTTGTTCGGAGTTAGAGCCAGTGTTTTGGTTTCACACCGCCAGAGAGCCTGCTCCGGGCCGTAAAAACCGGGGGAACTCATACCCCAGGATTGAGCAGGGTTTGATAAGAACTGCTTGCGCGAACGGTTGGGGGAGGGATTATCCTGACCAACCAGAGCAACTCAAACCTCATGCCCGCCATATTTAAAAACACCGCTACTACGAGACGTAAACATAACATAATTACCGAACGTAGCGATCAAATTGACCGGCGAGAATACGCTGTATGGGTCCTGTTTGCTTAAGAAAGCAAAACGAGAGCTAACAAGTGTAAAAATAAGACGTATTCGCCGCTGTTGTTGTGCTTAAAGCTAGCGGTAGCTTTAGCGTTAGCCACAAGAGCAGCGGCGTCGGGTGACGTACACACACGTTTACAGTGACGTCATGACGTTGCTCTCTTGCCGGCTCCATGGCTGTCTCCGGTCGATGTGAAACCAACCGGTTCATAACTGGGATAAGGCTGTAACCAGTTTTGAACTGACCCCAACACCAGCCTGGAACTGACTCTTGGTTCATTTTGGTGTGAAAGGCGTATAAGTTTGAATGGTCACCCAGGGGCCAAAGATCAAATGTGTCCACTGCTCCCTCTGCTGGTAATTCACCCATAATGGAAATAACATGGCCTAGACAGGAAGAGGGGCCGACCAGTAACCATGAGGTCTCTGGTTCGATCCCCGGCACCGGACAGGAGGGTGTAAGTAGTAAAACTAGTGGTGGTTGGTTTTACATCTATGGTGCCCACCATCTCTACCATTGTGTCCTTGAGCAAGGCACTTAACCCCAAAACTGCTCCAGGGGCGCTGTACTATGGCTGACCCTGCGCTCTGACCCCCTCCACAGTGTGGTAACTTGAGAGCGGATATGCGGAAAGACACATTTCAATGTGACTCGTGTAAATTGACAAATACAGATAAGTTAACTTAAAGGCAAGTGTGTCCCTTTTCCTGAGAACAACACTGACATTTAGAGCTGTGGTTTGGGAGTTTGTCGTAAGAAAAGAAGAAAAAAAAAAAAGGATCTCAGATAAAGTGAAACTAAATCTGTGATTGATGATCCGATAGATAATATCTCTGATTCTTTTCATCAGTGTTTGGGAAATGAGAAACATAAAGAAAGACTTGAGACTAATAATAACAGGAAGAAGAAGAAGACAAAGGGATCATGTTATTTTATCGTCCGGGAAACGATACAGACAGAACTTACAGTAATATATCCAACAGGATTGTTTTTGCCTGTTCTTAATAAACCGAAAGCTTCAATTTCACTGCCACAATCAATGTGTTTTCAGTGGTTCAATCGAACAATATAAATTTTGACTGATTTACGGAAAATCGTCCCTAGTATTTCCAAGGGGAATTGTCAGAGCATGTGAGCAGAATATACTGTAGGCCTTCTACTCAATATGTTGTTTTACAAATAGCAATAATGTATTTGTACAGCACCTGTCATACAAGAAATGCGGCTCAAAGTGCTTCACAATGATACAATGATATGCAGTACAATATTCACATTAAAGTAGACATCAAAAATGGACATGTCAATAATAGCAAAAATAATATATATATATATTTTTTTAATTAAGCATTTTTTGAAAGATCAATTAAATGGAAAGGCATTCAAAAGCATTAAAGGCATCAGTCAATAAAAAATAAGTCATTTGTGTTATCAAAGTTATTCAAAGTAAACTGGGGAAGGGCAAATCTACACCTTTGTTTTGTATTGCACCTGCTTGGTGGTGGAGGGACAACTACTCAGCAAGCTCTTATCCAATCAGACAGAGAACACAACAGATAAAGACTGGTCCAGGGCTCAGCTCAAACCAGGAAAACAGAAGCATGAAACAAAACGATGGTGACAAGCACAACAACAACAACAGCAGCAGCATCCCCTGACAACCTGCAGGGCTTCATGAAATAATGAACGCTAACTGCTCTCTCTCTCTCCGTTGGGAGGTGAATGGCGCACACACACACACACACACACACTTGTAGGGCTATACTTGTGAGGACATTCATTGAGATTATGTATTCCCTAGTTCCCTGGCCCCTTACCCTAACCATCAAACCAAATGCCTAACCCCAACCCTTACACTAATCCTAACATAAACCTAATTCTTTCCTGAACCTGTGTTAACCTTCAAACAGCCCTTTAAAGGCCTGTCCCAAAGTGAGAACTGGCCAAATTGACCTCACTCCTAAGATCTAAAACTCAAATTGGAGCAGGCATACGCACACACACACACACACACACACACACACACACACACACACACACACACACACACACACACACACACACACACACACACACACACACACACACACACACACACACACACACACACACACACACACACACACACACACACACACACACACACACACACACACACACACACACACACACACACACACACACACACACACACACACACACACACACACACACACACACACACACACACACACACACACACACACACACACACACACACACAGGTTGGAAGAGGCCACACAGAGCAGAGCTGCCCACTTCTTCCCAGAAGCGCTGGCTACTTTGAGCGAGTTTAATCAGAGGAGCTGGAGTGTGTTGGACAGACAGACAGACAGACAGACAGACAGACAGACAGACAGACAGACAGACATGCACATTAACGTTTACGGATATTTCATTCATCATTTTCTATCATTAAACATCTGAATAAAGAGCTTCCTCTAATCAGGAGAACATCAGCTGTCACACATGATGAAGAGAAAGAACAAAATGAAATAGTAAAAAAAAAAAAATGGAGATAATAACTTCAGTAGGGGAGAACGGGGTAAGTAGGCACACTTTTTACTCTAGTGAGAATTGCTCATCACCAAAACATCTGTCAATAGCCATTCCTACATTAAATTGAAGCTTAAGGTGTTGGCTAGAAATGTGTGTCTCTCTTTTTTTCCAACTTATTGTAATGAAGAAGAAATTTACCATCAAAGACACTCTGACACATTGTGACAACCAACCCCATCAAGGGGTCGGTTGTCACACACTATGGGGTTGTTTGTCACAATGTTATCTTAATGGGAAAAATCTTAAAAAGAAGGCAAGGAGGCAGAACCAAATTTGAATGTTTAATTGCATTGTCAAGTTGACAAATAGGCCTACATAACTTAATGTAGCCTTGGCAGCTGGTCTAGTTTGGGATGCACTGGGTTGTTTTGATTTTGTTGCCCTTTTTTCTTTTGCTTGCTAGCTGCCTTTTCCTGCTCTATTATTTCCTTCTCTGGGGTGTCAGTGAGGATACAGCTTGACAATTTCTTTCGTTATTGGGTTCCTTTTCTGGCTGCAGCCTTGATATAACATGTGACAACCAACCCCCCAAAAAATTTGACGACCAACCCCAACTTGAATTTCTTGCTAGCATCAAGGCCAACAACCATCTGACAACTAATTAGCTTGCTAACCACAATCTAAACTATAGTTTACCCTTCACACTTGCTGAGGGTAACAAGTTATTTGTTATAAACCCATTGTGTAAAAGCCTAGAAGAAAAATACTGAGAAGCAAAATATTTTGAATTTGACATGAAAAACACAAAACATCCTCTCACCTGAAATGCAGCTGTCTTCCTCCAAGGAAGTCTATGTATGTGACCTCTGATCCCAATTCTGGACCTTTTTTATATCAACATTTCAGAGCTAGCGCGCTCTGGTGGCGAGATATAACGAATGTGACATCCAACCCATGTGACAATTTACCCCGTTCTCCCCTATGCAGTAAATTAAACTCTCCTCCCTTCTCCTGTCTGTGTTATTGGAGAGCGATTTAGAGGGATATATTCTTCTCTTCCTATGTTCCCTATGCCTCTCTCTCTCTCTCTCTCTCTCTCTCTCTCTATCTATCTGCCCAGACCATCTCACTGTCTTTTCCAGTCTTCTGTTGCTGTGAAATGCTTTGTACTTCCCTCAGTGAGACAGCTTGCCCTCGCCCTGCCCCGAGCTGAGCTCTGGACCCGGGCCTGGCGGGGAGAAAACGGCCAAAAACACAGAAAATGTTTGTTGTAATGACAGCAGCGTGAGAGCTAGTGTGTGTGTGTGTGTGTGTGTGTGTGTGTGTGTGTGTGTGTGTGTGCGCCTGTGTTTTAAGCTGCACATGTTGTATGATCATCTATTCCCCAGCCTACACTACGTCTGATTGCACTATGTACATCATTACCCCTTTCCCTATGACTTCTGGATGAATAACTGAATGGATGCGGTAATTGCGAACACGCAAAAATGATCAATAAATGCAAAAAAAATAAAAAATACTTTTGAAGTCACGCTTTGCCAAAGTCAGGGAATATTTCCTTACGATGTCTTAGTACTGTGTGAGCGCTGAAAAAGAAATCTGTAGTTAATACACAGCCTAGGCTCCGTAAACTAAGTAAACAAAGTGTACAATACGTAATATTCTGCCTACGATCAAGAGACAATAACAAAAGACTGATTTTGATGATGTCATGAAGATGCACGCGGCCATGGAAACAGCTTTGGCAAGAGAATACCCAGAGGAGGGCGAGGCATAATCATGGTCCAACATTATTATGCAGAAACAATGCACACAAGGCTATTTATCTATCTCTCTTCCTTTTTTTTATAATGCAGTTGTGTAACCTTCACTAATAGCCCGACTTCCTCCCTGTTCCTCCTTAAAGCCATATTTATGCATTTGGCTTTTTTTAAACTAATCCTAGAAATTCATTTTAATATTCCCAGTATGCTGATATATCCTTTTTTATTCTATTTTCTTGGGCCGCTCTACAGTAGGACGATTATTATCCCTAAACCTGGCCGTCCGTCTCAGTGCCACGGTTAACACAGGGGTGGGCTCAGACCAGATCACAGAAAACCTCTTGGCTCAGGTAGCTCTAAATTAAATATTTAAAAAGAAAAATTAACCAAAACTGTGAGAGTGAGCCCATGTTATTTTAAGAGCCCACCTGGGTCTAAATACTCAGGAAGTTACACCTTCTCCTGTTCCCTCAAAAGGAAACTGAGCTCGAGACTGAGAGAGAGAGACAGAGACAGAGACAGAGAGAGAGTATGTAATTTGATGCTTTGCTTTGGCAAGAATGTTTTTTTTAAACTTTCATGCCAATAAAGCCCATTTTGAATTTTGAATTTGAATTTTTGAGAGAAAGAGACAGAGAGAGACAGAGAGAGAGAGAGAGAGAGAGAGAGAGAGAGAGGGACAGACAGAGAGAGACAGAGATACAGAGACAGTGAGAGAGACAAACCTTTTCGGGAGGAAGAGAATGCAAAGTGAGCCCACGGCGGGAGTCAGAGTGGAACATAGGGGAAACTACAGTTAGGAGATCGATTTGTGCAATAATGTTTTGGCAGCAAAGTGTCGCGGTCCACGTGCTAGAAAAACTGGTTCGCAATTCAACGGACAAGAAAGAGGAGAAGGACAATGCAGAGAACACCGTGGGATGGTTACTAATACTGAGAAGATTTCATTTGAAAGCACAGACAGACAGACGCACACACACACACACACACACACACACACACACACACACACACACACACACACACACACACACACACACAGACTTTAATAAATGTGTCTGGGATCTTGCAGAATATGAAAAGAGGATGTGGAGAAGGAGCCAACATTAAATGAAAAAAGCTCTGAATGAAAAGAATGGGTTCTTATAATAAAATGTGGAAATGCTTTTTTTCCCCGGCAGAAATGATCAATCTAATGGATGAAGGGTTCCAGAAAGTATTATTGAGTTTTTAAGTCAACTAGAACAACCTGCTGGCGGTTATATGTCTCCACATACAATTGCTTAACAGTGGTGGTACAGGCAATGCTTTAATTGAAAGCTGCTGAGAAGCTGCAATATACAAGGTTACAGCTACCTCAAAATATCTAAGGTCGCAACAACCTTTTACCTCCAACATCTAATCAGGTCACCATCGAGTCTAAGTGTAAGTTTGTGCTAAATTTGAAAAGTGAAAAAAAAATCCCTCAATGCATTCTTAAAATGTTATGCTCACAAGATTTACGGTCACAGCGACCTTGACCTTTGTCTTCCTAAATCAAATCAGTTCATCCTTGAAATAAGATGGACGGACAGACAACTCAAACATATAATGCCTACGGCCTTCGGCTATCGCAAGCGCATGGCGTAAAAAAATAAAATAACCCATTAACAGATATATTTCTGGTTTATTCCCAGTTCCATATTCAAAGACATTTTAGTTTTCAGACTTATTTATTTATTTATTAATGGGAATATTTAGTTCTGAACATGAAATGGCCGAGCATAAAGACAAGGTGCTTACTGTATGTTGAGAGCTCAACTGTTCCATGGCTAATGCATAATATTCCGTATCCAATGGAAACAATTAGTGCTATATAACAAAAAAAAACAGCCTTACTGTACACACATGACAGCAGCCAGGCACAGGAAGGGAGGGGTCTGCTAGTGGGGAATTATAGCTGTCAAATCAAAGGGCACAAAGTGTAACCAGACGGCCGCAATAATCAGAACAGTGAAACAAAATGGCGACGGAGACGATCACATATGGATGGGATGGTCAGCGAAGAATGCAGAAAGAGAGAGATGGAAAGAGAATAGAAAAGAATTGAATAGTCTTTATTCTTTTATTTTATTGTGCTTTTTTAATGTGACTCACTTGCTCCTACTTGTTATCTGTAAAGCGCATTGTGTAGCTTTCCCTGTGAAAAATGTGGTATAGAAATAGTAGAAAAAGTTTGATTTATAAGTGCAAACATCAGAAAAGTGAGAAAAACAGGTCAATAAATATAAAGAATTGTGGGTGCTCCGTGGCGTAGTGGGTACGATATACAGGCTTGGTCTTTGTGGCAGTGTTCGCGGGTTCAAATCCAACCCGGGGACCTTGACTGTATGTCATCCCCGTCTCTTTGCCCATCTTTACTCTGCACTCTCTATTCTTCAACTGTCGATAAAAGGTTAAAACACCTAAAAAATGATCTTTTACAAAATAATATACAAAGAATATACATAAGAAACATTTAAAAAACACATAAAAAGAGACAGAATATCCTTAAAAAATTTGAAATTCCCCTCACCATTCATCCTAAACGCCTATTCAGGTAGCGTCTCTTGTATACCGTTAAATCAGTTTTCTCCGTCTGTTTGTACTTGTTTTAACTGTGTCCTGAAAACGTCTGCCAAAAGTAGAAAGGACAAACGGAGGGACAGAAAGGGGTGATCTGTCAGCACCCCACCATGGACCCTAATGAATGTAGGGAGGGGAACAGCTGTGATGTGACTCAGAGGCTGTCCTCAAATCCACAGTCACGAATAGGACACTGGTACTGTCACTTTAAATGAAAGATGGAATGAGAAGAAAGTTCCCCAAAGGATATACGGATTTGTAATGGGTCTTCCTTACGTACTAATAGATGAAGAACTGGGAACCATTCCCCCATCTGGATGGATTTAGATTAATTATGGTAAGTACAAGAGTTTAGCCCGCTAATCGAAAATGACACGGAACAGAGAGAGAGAGAGGGAGGGAGAGGGAGAGAGAAAGAGAGGGAAGGAGGGAGAGAGAAAGAGAGAGAGAGGGAGGGAGAAAGAGAGAGAGGGAGGGAGGGAGAGGGAGGTAAAGAGAGAGAGAGAGAGAGAGAAAGAGAGAGAGAGAGAGATTTTATATAATATGTACATACTGTTCTGAATGTTCTCTTTTGGTATTATTTATATTATCTGTAATATTTGTAATATTGTAATGCTCTGGCAACACTGTTTGTATACCACACAAGTCATGTCAATAAAGCTTTTTGAATTTGAATTTGAGAGAGAGAGAGAGAGAGAGAGAGAGAGAGACAGAGAGAGAGAGAGAGAGAGAGAGAGAGAGAGAGAGAGGAATTCCTTCACTTTTGTCTGGGAAATGCCATCAGTGCCCCACAATAGAAGCTATATTGTAATTCTGTCCAAAAGCAGCGAATATTCCGTGTGATCTTTGGCGCTTTGTGGAGAGTCTGTTCCCACTGCACAGCTGCTGCTCAGGTGGTTCTCTCACCTCACTGAGACAGGTCTGTTTACAACCGGGGCACGCACACACACACACGCACGTAAACACACACACACAGACAGACACACCCACGCATGCAAACACACAAAATTACAGATCTTAGGGTTAAGCACTCACATCCCTGTCTCACAGCTCTTGCAACGGTTATTTTCTCCTGTTTCTCTCTCTCTCTCACACACACACACACACACACACACACACACACACACACACACACACACACACACACACACACACACACACACACACACACACACACACACACACACACACACACACACACACACACACACACACACACCATTACAGCCTGAAGCTCCCTCACTACATCCTCACACTCCATTCGGACATGCTGCGGTGACTTTCATGATGATCATCGTGTGTTGTTTGGGTCATGTTAAGTCAACACACATTCAGTAGAGAACATACACACAGGCACATTTGTAGGTGGCTATTATACAGAGACTAAAATTCAGAGACCACTCCAAATATTCAGTGTCTCTCGTTTTACTATTTATAGGCATATGTTTGAGTAGAATGAACATTTTGGTTTTATAATATAAACGACTGACAACATTTCTACCACATTCAAGAGTTGTAAGTGTCCCATAGTTCCAGTTCGAGGCTTTAGGTCAGGCATGATGTGGTTCAAAATGAGTGTGGGAAAATGTTAGCGTGTCTTTCAGAGTTTTTTTTTTGTGTTTGCTGACAAAAAGGCAAAATCATACTTTGAATGAGGGCAGTATGAGTCACAGGACATTATGGTGTGTAAAATTATTATTACAAACACATATACAAAAAAAACAAAATTAATATTTGGATAAAATTATTTCAAGAAAGTTTTTTGCAGCAATAATTCCTAAACTTTGTTAGAACCAAAGACAGACCACTGTGGTGATCATTTCTAAATTGTTGTGGCCTCATTGTTAACTTCGGCAGCTATAATCTGTACTTTTATAATAAATTTGGTTATAGCCACGGAAAGTGTGTGGTCAACTGAAAAATGAGAACAACTATGCATTCGAATTAAACTCTATTCGAGGAGCTTTCAGTTTCTGTTGATTTTAGCGGCACCTTTGGACAAATGCAAATGCAACTGATTTATAAACATTTAAAACTACCTCGTTTAAATTTCCCCCGAACGGAAAGGTTTGTCAGGTGTATGTGCTCGCAAACCGCTATCACTGACAGACCTGTTACAACTGTTCCTCTGTTTTAACTTTTATTTCTTATTTGTGTTGGAAAAAATTTAATGAAATTCCAGGGGTCCATAGTGACAAAAATACATTGCATTTCCATTCACCAATCCTGTAAAAATATATATATTAGAGGTGGGCATAGATTATTTTTTTTAATCTAGATTAATCTAGATTAATTTTGAAATTAATCTAGATTAATCTAGATTAAAATGGCTCATTTGAATTCATTCATAATATGTGTGTGCTCCTAAATAATGACTCAAAGTAAGTCTTTGAGAACGTGTTTCTCAAGCCAGGTGGCGCATCAGACCAGGGGCTCATCTCCTGTTTCCAACATGCATCACAAACTGCTTGAGGAAGCTGTTCTACTATGATAATTGGTGATGAAAATAAATAATGTTCAACAAGATGTACTTGTGTTTACAAACTGTTTATTCAGTTAAACATGAACTTTGAACTGTAGGCCATAAGAGGTAACGATGAATTGTTTAGGGCTGCAACTAACGATTATTTCAATAATCGATTAATCGGTCGATTATTTTTTCGATTAATCGATGAATCGGATAAAAAAAATAAACATTTGTAAATGCTGCATCTTTATTCAAAAACTGAACATTACTTCAAATTCACAGTGCACACTGAAGTGTCAAAACACCAGGTTATTGCTCCAACGTCCCGGAACTATTAAAAGTAATATTAAATGATAAAAAATTAATAATAAACTTAACTGGGATAACACAAAAAAAAACATACAATGTATGATATACATTTATACAGTATAAGGGATGTCCATGGTAAACCAGTCAACCGATAATATTTTTAACCGGTAAATACTAACGGTTAAAAAAATTAAATCATCTTAATTTCTCTCAGATGACAGGAGAGTTAATTTGTATTGATATTGATACCATTTTCAAGACTCCTTAACGATCCAAGTCTTTATTGATATCAAAATTGATAATTTTCTATTATTTTGTTGAAATAGAACTTGTATTATTGCTTTAATTGCTGATATGATCATAGCTCTAGATAGGACATTAAACAGGTCATAATTCCATTCCATCTTTACTATCTATTTTATCTTGCTGGGAAAACAAGTTTCGCCAAAATCTCAAATTTCTTTTTTTTTGTGTTGCATTTGAACACATCAATCATATTACTGAGCCGGCCTGAACACATCACAGTTGACATGTTTGCTACTTTTTTTAAGCTAACTAGCTTTATATCCTTCCGATTTTAACATGGATTTAAAATCTGGATCACTATTTTTAACTGACGGGACTTTCTACACCGTTCGGTTGTATGATTACTGCCGCTGCATTGAATGACTGTTGATGCGCCGATGCCGATTCTCCGAGCACGTCTGCACACCGTCTGCAGCAGCAGCTGACAGAGTTTTTTTGGACTAGACGGATACTGAGTTGATGGAGTTTTTTTTAACCCAAAGAAAGCAAAGGTACAACACTTTTATATAGGCCTGCAGTCCAGTGTTAGATATGACCAAAATACAAGCTGTGGCCGCTCACACTATAGCTTTCCCGCACGTGAAGCGAGCCTTCACGTGCGGAAGGGGGTTCACCCCGACGGCGAACAGAATCTCCCCTGAGCCGAACAGGAGGTGGAATTAAGAGATTAACGGCGATATTTTTTTTATCGCCCGATAAGAGTTTGGCGTTAACGCAGCCGTTAACGCCGTTATCGGCCCACCACTAATATATATATATATATTTAAATATAATAAATAGCATTTTTTTTCTGTTTCTAAATAGCTTGCTACAGTATATAAATATACCTCAATATGACCTAAGTATACTGTATGAATGAGGCTGAATGCCATGTCATGAGTGGAAGCATTCAACAACCCCTGATATACACTTCATTGCTCTTTCATTCTCCACACAACAGCTCTCAGGTCTGTAAAATAGACCTTTCCGCATCGTTGCATTTCGACAAGGATCATCTGAACGGCTGCAATAATGTTTCAAGTTCTCCTTGTTACACATGTTTGCACCTGTGAAATTGGTTGGGTCGGTGTGGATTACCTTGAATGGGACTTTCAGTGAGCATTGAGTGGGGCAAGCAAGCAGGCAGGCAGGCCCACACACACACACACACACACACACACACACACACACACACACACACACACACACACACACACACACACACACACACACACACACACACACACACACACACACACACACACACACACACACACACACACACACACACACACACACACACACACACACACACACACACACACACACACACACAGTACCTCTGGACCTGGCCCAACACATGCCTGTCTAATGGCTGTGTGATATGTGAGCGGGACAGGGGAACGCTACGCACACTGCACCGCATTGATGGAGACTGGGGAAGATTTTTCCCTCTGCCCAGGCATGGAACAGCCAGGTGGTCTGCCCTTGACATTTTTCATCTGTGCAAAATTGGTATGTGTGGGGTAATGTGCCTAAGAGTGTGCGAGACACAGTGAGAACGTGTGTGTGTGTGTGTTTGTGTTACAGTGTGTGTGTGTGTCTGTGTGCTTCAGTGTGTGTGTGTGTGTGTGTGCGCTTTCATGCATGCGTCAATGTGTGTGTGCACTGCATGCCTGCAAGTGTGTGTGTGTGTGTGTGTGTGCACTGCATGCCTGCGTGTGTCTGAGAGAGTGAGAGAGGGTTATGCTTTTCCTATTCCAAAAGTTTGTGTTGTCCAAAACTAGCATAGGTGTATGGTAACCAGACTGGAAGAGAGGACGGATGGAGTGGTTTTGGAACAGTGCGGCCATCCCTGCCAACCCCATGTCTGCTGTGTGTGTGTGTGTGTGTGTGTGTGTGTGTGTGTGTGTGTGTGTGTGTGTGTGTGTGTGTGTGCTGTTCCTCCATTTGCACAGTACAGTAGCATGACCGCCCGCTGGCTCAGTGAAAAGCGCCATTGTACCTTTAAACAATTAACCAGTTTGTTCTTATATACCTTCATTTATCTGGGCAGGGTTAGGAGGCTGTGGAGTCTGGTCTTATGCAATATGTCAAATTCTTTCAATTTAACTTCCAAGTCGTCTAGCGTAGCTCCACTAAGAGCTACAATTATGTGCTTGGCTCAAGGGCGGCTTAAACATACAGTAGTTGCTATGGAAGAACATAAGTGATTTATTAAAGCCGGTGTAGGGCGGCCCACTGTGTATGCATATTACGCACGTTATAGTCTTAGTATACACACATTGGATGGATGGATGGATGGATGGATGGATGGATGGATGGATGGATGGATGGATGGATGGATGGATGGATGGATGGATGGATGGATGGATGGATGGATGGATGGATGGATGGATGGATGGATGGATGGATGGATGGATGGATGGATGGATGGATGGATGGATGGATGGATGGATGGATAGATAGATAGATAGATAGATAGATAGATAGATAGATAGATAGATAGATAGATAGATAGATAGATAGATAGATAGATAGATAGATAGATAGATAGATAGATAGATAGATAGATAGATAGATAGATACTTGATGATGGTTGTACTTTTAGCGGTTTATTTAGGAGGTATTGTACTTCTAATGTCTGATGACAGATAACCCTTGTTCCTTTAGATTTTGAAAGCACTTATTCTTGTTCACTGCTTTTAAACAAAACTGTCTCGCAAAACACTTAATAAATAGTTTATATGGTGCTTATGAATGTTTAATAATCAGGAGGTTCAAATAAAGTGTTACCAAAGATCTTAGTCAGTTAGGTAGAGGAAGAAAAACACATTTTTTCCGTTTTTGTCCGTCTGAGAAACAACCATCTGAAATCACTTTAAGACTTGTGTTTTCGATCCAATTGAGCATTCACGTCATGTCCGTACTGAACTTGAATGACCCCGAGTAATGTCACCGTGTCCATAAAAATTGATTACTGGTGAACATCCAGAATTTTTTATGGCGATGGCATCATAAAAAGGAGCACTTACTTTGTCATTTTATTTTTTTGTACTTTTTTTGTCAGAATTGCTCACGTTGATAAATGATGGGAGGCCTTGAAAACAACCTTGTGGGGGCGGTTGCTTTGCTTTGAGTACTTACAGTGTAAATTATGAACTACACTCATAAAACAGAGCGGGGGGGGGGGGGGGGGGGGGGGAGAATTATGGTGTTACACAATGTCCCTGGCCTGGACAATGTATCAGACAATCACAGACAGGATGTTCTAACTGGGACTTAGTTTAATGGAACTCATTTTAACCATCACACAGCTTTGTTAAGCCAGATGCATTTTGATTGGTGTCTCTAAATTCTTCCAACTCCTTTAAATAGGTGCAGTGTGTAGAATGTATTGGTATTTTTTATAACAGACTTTGTAGAAATAGAGTATAATATTGATAATGTGGTAGTAATAAGTATGTTTTAATTAGTGTACAATTGCTTGAAAATAAAAGCTGTTTCTTTTATGACCTTCAAATTAGCCTTTCATATCTGCACTGCCATGATTGTACAGTAGCACAGAATGGACAAACTTAATGGCCAAATGCATTTTTAAAGTGTGCGTCCTGGGGAAATGCACCTGTTGGAAGTCAAAGAAGAAGTACTATAGAATAAATAACTAAATACATCTTCTTCTCATCACTTGATATTGTGGAAAGACTTGAGGCAGTGGTGGATGATGCCATCTTTAGTAACTATAGCTTCTTGTCCTTGAAGGCCACCGTAGCTCCAGTAATTACTCAACCATACTTGCATTACCTGGGGAGCGTTGCATTCTAGAGCTTTCACCAACAGATGCCACAAAATATTCTGATATTACACACTGCACCTTTAAATGCCAAGAACCTTTTTCTACCCATCAGCCAAAAATGTTATCACACGATCTTTCTTTGAGATATGGGGAAACTCCTATCTCTGTTTCCCAACAGAGGTGAGTTCTGATCCTTAACTGATGACCCCGGCCATTACGGAGATGGCTAGTGGACACACACACACACACACACACACACACACACACACACACACACACACACACACACACACACACACACACACACACACACACACACACACACACACACACACACACACACACACACACACACACACACACACAAGCACTTAAACAAAGAGATGAAGCGATACCGCAAAGAGGAAAAATAGATTCTAACTGTCCTCGCTGACACATTTAGGATTACAGATTGAAAGAAAAGCAGATGGATCGATAAACATGAGACACACACACACGCGCACACACACACACACACACACACACACACACACACACACGCGCGCGCACACACACACACACACACACACACACACACACACACACACACACACACACACACACACACACACACACACACACACACACACACACGGGGGCAGCAAACAGATCAAGTGTCGGGAAAGTTTTTAACAATGAAGTCTGTGGCTCATAAATCACAGCAGGTCTTTACAATAATGGCTCGAACACACAACACACTCACACTTGAGTTCACAGTGCGAACAGTTACACTTGGAAGTTGGAACAACACCAAACACTCACTCTAACAGCTATAAACTAACGCTGTACAGTAGCTCACATAGGACTCAAATTGATCGGGGCAAGGAGGAAACCTGGTAAGCTTTAAAACAGTCCACATCCTTTTGTTTAAATAAATCAGCGTCTCAAAAAGCCCTACATTTATTTTCTCTACATATCCGATTATGTGAAGGTAGCTACAGTAGAATGGCGTGGGCTCAGCCTGACCATGTGGTTACTTTGAGCATTTAACTTCTAGGTTAACTCCCCATTAAAGAAAAAAACTCCCATTACAGCACAGTAAGGTTTAACTATATTGAATCTTTTAAAAACTAATCAAATCTTCTATACTTTGATCTGCTCCCCTCCAATGTCCTTAAAAACATAAAGACAAAGTGGTAAGCGCGTCACAGGGGTTTACATTTACTTTCAACTTCGTCCAGCAGGTAATGAAGTTAGTTAAATCGGTCAATACTAGATTTTCTGCCCCTTTTGAGGAGTAAAATCTAGCCACGAAATGTACCAGGAATGTGCTTTGTCAAGAGATTTGTGCGAAAAAAATAAATAAAAAAATTCCTCCAGATGATGTACTTTAGAAGGCCCTTGTTCTTTTCACCCACTCCCTCTCTTCTGTATTATGTCTTGACGTACTCGCTGACTACGCAGTTAAGTGGCATGCGGACGAAATCAAGATCCTATGATCAAACATTCATAAATTAACTCCTCTTAGGGCCTGTTCTCACGGTGAAAACGTGACAGTTTTCCCGTTTTTGGTTTAAAAAACCCCCCCGTTCAGACACAATTTATCTGACATCTTCACCCGTGCACATGTTTTCAGAGGAAACGGGACGAAATCGATGTAGTAAGCATGCCAGGCCAGCAGTGGGCGGTACAAGGTAGTAGTAAATAGCATTTCCGGTACAATTTGATGCATAAAACCTTACTGAAACCGAAAATTAATGCCACTAACGTTCATAAAGCGGTTGGTGTAAGCTTGGGGTTACAAGTATTGTAAATGACAAGCTTTCTGTCCTCTTATTTCACCGCATTGAACTCGTGAAAACAGAAGACATGCTGATAGTGAAGGGGCTTTGTGGGCGGCTACTTTTCCTGTTAGGCGTACTTCAAAATAAAAGTCAACTCACGTTTGTCCGGTGAAATGCTGTTAATGTTTAGTCAGTGAAATGCTTTTACTGTGAAGCCGTAGCTTTAATGCTCCTTTTGTTGAACAGTAACTTAACCGCTGCGCGCTGAACTATGGATAGTGTTTTTTAATGTAGAGAGAGCCGTGTACACAAGTTTATTTTGATAGAAAAAGCGGCAGAGCACAAATCTTTCCCCAGACAAAGAGGCGGGTGCATGGTATCAATAACTTACTAGACTACAGACTAAATTGGCGAGTGTTATAGGCCTATTTAAGCCCTGCACGTTATGTTGTCTTCTAACTTTATAACTCGCGTGTGGGTATTGACAGCAAATGTTATAGACTATGCGTACGTGAAGTGGAGCCGTGACGTCAGCGTTACCAGGGGAAATGTTTTCGGTGTTCACATGAAACCAAAACCGTTGTGTTTTCCAAAAAATCCTCCCTGGGAGTAGATCTCAAAAACTTGCGGTTTCATGCCTGCGTTTGCTGTTTTCATGGACATGATATAGTGCAACCGCAGGAATTTTTCCGCGTTTACACCGTTTCGTGTTGCCGTGAGAACAGGGCCTTATACAGCTCTTTTCCCTAGTTTTTCACAGACCTAAAGCGCTTTACATTGTTTTGTACACATTCACCCATTCACACACACATCCATACACCGATAGCAACAGCTACCATGCGGTGCAAGCTAACTATTGGGAGCAATTTAGGGTTTAGTGTCTTGCCCAGGAACACTTTGTCATGTGGCGGGGAGACGGGGGATTGAACCACCGACCATATGTCATACTTTGACTTAATGGAATGAGCTGATGGACCAGATGAAATGTGACACTTCCATATATTGAGGAACTACTTTTACCATGTAGTGATATTGAACAGGACATGCAAGAATGCTCTCTCACACACACACACACACGCACACACACACACACACACACACACACACACACACACACACACACACTGTTCTAATATTGTGTTGGGAGGATTTACCCACAATGCTGCTGACCAGAGCAATCATCAACTGAACAATACTGTGTGTCATAATATACATAGAAGGTCTCCCATCACTCAAAAGATTTCTCTAATTTAACTAGGCGTCGGCCACAAACACAAACACAAACACACACACACACACACACACACACACACACACACACACACACACACACACACACACACACACACACACACACACACACACACACACACACACACACACAGAACCAAGAGCTTGAGTATCTTTGCCTCAGTTTGGGTATTCCTTTCTCTTCTCTGTCTCTTTACATTGGGCTCCATGACTGTGATCTGGTCAAAGCGTCTTTACAAAAGACTCCGATTGGGAGAAGCTCAAGCCAGTTGTGAGGGTTTAAGTTGACAGTGTAGGGTGTGTGTGTGTGTTTGTGTGTGTGTGTGTGTGTTCGTCTGTGTGTGTGGCAGACGGACCAAGGGAAGATAAATTGTCACACTGTGTGACTGAATGTACCTTCTGACCCCATGTATGTAAGCGTCTATGGGGAGCAAATTATGCTGGAAAAGGAAATTCAGAGACATATGGCTATAGTGCGTAACTTTTGTCACCCCCATGAGGAATTCTGGATAATTACAACAACACTGCCGGCATATTGTATACTTCACTTGAGGTGAGCCTTCGGTGAGTGTACATGGATGTAATGCTGATAGGCTTAATCAACTTTGTGTGTCAACTCGTTTGGCAATGGCTTGAATGTAACCCATATTCATCTATATGAGAAAGTTAAGCACTATAGCTTTAACAAAAGTAAAAGAGCAAACTATGAAAGCAAAAAATATTAGGGTCGTTGACGGAATTTGTGTATTTTCATTTTCATTTAACTTTTATTTATCCTCGAGAGACCAATTGAGGGGTGACCCTCATTTACAATGACGTCGAGTTCAAAACAAATTCAAAGGAAAAACAACAATACATACTAAATATTCAATGCATATACATCAAATACACAACAACAGGCGAAGAGAAAAAACAATTGAAACATTTACACAGTGGTGAAGAGTGGCAGCAATTAAAATGAAATGGTTGAAAGTACAATACAGCCTAATTAAAACAGTTACAGGTAGAGTTTGGCAGATTTAAGATAGTTTGTTTAAATTGGTTAAAGGATATGAAGGTATTTAGTTTAACTTTTTGCTGTAAGTTGTTCCTGGAGTCAGGGGTAGTATAAGACTAAGACAGCCACACACAGTAGATAGCAAACACTTGTCAGCATGTCTTCACCGCTGTGACGGGCATCTGCGGGTTCAGCGCTATGTGACTGTGTGGTGCTAAAGATTCCAACATCATCTCATCACATTTTAGCAGCTTCGTGTGACATCCCCTTAGCAGCTGACGAGGCCGTTCCTCTGGCCTGAGGCTCAGGGGGCAAGCTGAACCGGGGCAGAAATCAGTCAATCCATAACTGTGGAGAAGTGGGTAGGGCGGTCGTTCACTGGGTTGCAGGGTCGGAGGTTCGATCCCCCGTCTCCATGCCACGTGTCCCTGAGCAAAGAGACACTGGAGTATGGATCTGTGTTCATTGTGGTCTGACTCTGCACACTGACTGACCCCACCGACATTGTTTGCAAACAAGCAGGATCAGGTGTGTGTGTGTGTGTGTGTGTGTGTGTGTGTGTGTGTGTGTGTGTGTGTGTGTGTGTGTGTGTGTGTGTGTGTGTGTTGTGGGGGGGAGGGGGTGGCACATTTCAGATCACAGACTTTAGAGATTATAAAACTTGTTTCAAAACTAGAACAACAATTAAGCCAGACGACTTTTTTGACGATAAGCGTTTTTTCCTTTTGTTTTATTGCCATGCTCAATTTTAGGGGCCAGAGACAATTTAGATTTAGAAAAGATGACTGCTTTCAGTGAAATAATCCTACAGTGTAAGGTAATGTATCTCTTCCTTTTCCTGCCTTGTATTCATCCTAAAAGAATGATCCTTGAATAAAGCACGATCAAACGATCACAAGTGAAAACAAAGTGAAAAACGAAAAATTATAAATCTTAATGACTTAATGACCAATATTGTTATAATTTATACATATTAATTATAGAACTGTTGCTCTGGCAGTTTGATAAAAGATCAAACTTGTTCAGATTTCATAATAATTCCTCTTGTCGGATCAACAGTTTGCAGGCAAAGTCTGGAGGTGTGTGAGTGTGTGCGTGCGTGCGTGTGTGTGTGTGAAAGACAGATTAAGAGAGAAAGAAAAACAATGTGAGGGAGACACTGGTGCCTGTGTTTCACACATGTTTTGACAGTTGTGCAAGCTAATCCCTATTGTTGCTTTGCACGACTGGGAGGTGTGTGTGTGTGTGTGTGTGTGTGTGTGTGTGTGTGTGTGTGTGTGTGTGTGTGTGTGTGTGTGAAGGTGGGGGGTTATACTCTTGGAGAAAACCTATTACTGCATGAACAAAGCTGCAGTACAACAACAATTTATACATTTTCGTGTTGTGCAATGTGGTTACATAACTTGCATAGCATACATACAGTAGATGGGTCTCCATCGAGTTTTGAACCCGTCTACTCATAATGAATTATCATTGCAATGAATACAAATGTGTTTAAAAATAATATTTACTGTATTAAAGAACCAGAAGAAGAATCAAAATAATATAATATTAATTGAATACATTTATTTCAGACATATCAAAAGTACAAAAAAAAATCAAATTATTTCACAAATAAGAAAAATAAAAAGCTTATTACAGAGAGAGAGAGAGAGAGAGAGAGAGAGAGAGAGAGAGAGAGCGAGAGAGAGAGAGAGAGAGAGATATGGGACATGCTGATGCGTCTGTCCACATCATCACCATTACCATCTACTTGTGTGGTTTGGAACTCAAACTCTGCTTGGAGGAGATATCTGGGCTTTTCCCTTTAGAATCTCCCTGATACACACACACACACACACACACACACACACACATACAAAACCACCCATACCCACCACCGCCATCTCTCAACACACACACACACACACACACACACACACACACACACACACACACACACACACACACACACACACACACACACACACACACACACACACACACACACACACACACACACACACACACACACACACACACACACACACACACACACTGACTCATACAATTCCTGAGACACTCTTTTCAAACCATGCTAAACCTTTAGACCCAACAATACAGGCTGGACTTAATCTCGTAGCCCTCGTCCAATCAGAGTGCCGGAAACTGAAGAGTGGAATTGATTGGCCGGTTGCCACGGGGGCCAGTAAGGGGAAGGAGAACAAGAGGAGACAGCCATTGTTGATTGATTACCATGAAAGACACTTTTGTTACCGCGACTTGAAGGCAGTGGTACACTACTGTGGCTGTATCAAGGAGGAAATACTATGGCAATCTTAAAATAGGTCACCAATGCACTAACGTGTATACACACAAGATATACGTCACCTTGATAGGGAGGTGTGCGGAGGACAATCTCACCTCTTCTTCCCAACAGAGTAAGGTTCACAGATTATTAGCTCTGTGAGTAGTATTGATTAGCTGTGGACCAAAGGTTAGCGGGGGGTTGTTTCCGTCCGTTCATAACAAAACACTTTGGAGAATGAAAGCAGAGTGACACGAGAGAGAAAAGGTGTGGACATATCGTTAAAGGTGCTACCAGGAACTTTTTAATGTTTCCTCAGAATGATCATAAATGACATGTAACAGCAAACGAGACCATCAGTGTAAAGAATGCTATTTTTATATAGTTTATTTTTATGCCTTTGTCATGGGTACGCTCATCCAGGAACAACAGCTGGCGTAGCACAGACACTTCCGCTTCTGTCCAAAGGGGGCGCAAGCATGAACACAAACTGAAAATTCCTCTGAGCACCTTTTATTAGCCATGGCTTAAAAAAAAGTGAATAGGGCCGATGCAGTTTTACATAGTTACAATACAAACATGTAATGCGACTGAAAAACACAGAGTTTAGAGCTCTAGCTAATTTACAACTCTTGTCCCTCATTGGGCGTTTTAATCAACACACAAGCCTTCAATGGTTAACATACTAAAACCAGAACACAATATCAAACCAGCACTTTTTACCCACCCAACAATACTTTCAGTAATGATGACAACATGTTCTGAGTGTTTCAGCTCACTAGCATCCCATCTTAACTGCTCCCGGAGAAGATTGAGCTTGTTTGTTTTACTGGCAGCGCATTTTCGATTCCCAGAAAAATCACTCTGCAGCGTCTGCACACACCGATGCGCCAACAGGGATTTGAACTGTAGCTCAGAGAGATGAGGTGAAGACATGTTCAACTCCATTCTAGTGATTAGATGGTGCAGTCATGTCTGGCCGAGGAAAATAAGGGAAGTTAAGTCAAGTTATATTATTTGTCAATTTACACAAGGTCTTTCTGCATATCCCCTCTCAAGTTACCTCACTGTGGAGGGGGTCAGAGCGCAGGGTCTGCCGTAGTACAGCGCCCCTGGAGCAGTTTGGGGTTAAGTGTCTTGCTCAAGGACACAATAGTAGAGGTGGTGGGCACTGTAGATGTATTAACCAGCCACCACTAGTTTCACTACTAACACCCTTGTGTCCGATGCCGGGGATCGAACCAGCGACCTCATAGTTACTGGTCGACCCCCTCTCCTCGAGGAGTCTACTCTAGGCCATCTTACCACACTTTTTTCATTTCTTTTAAAGTTTAAGTTGTGGTCAAGAGATACTGCAACACTACATGGGTGCTGCTTGGATAATGTGGACTTCTGGAGGGTTTTATTTGTGCCTGGTCAACTGATATTGAGCCACATTTTCGTCTATTTGATTTTGTCTTATTGAATTAAGTTTTTATGGACTGCACTGCTGATTCTGGAATTTTATCTTCGACGCTACGGGCGAAGAACAACACTGTCCCTGATTCTCTTCCAAGTACCACCACCAACTGTTTTGCAAAACACACTCTCAAACACACACACATTCCGAGACTCCTTGTTTGTACTGCCACATACAGACACTAATAATAATCCAAAATCACATGTCAGTGTCTTTCTAATTCATCCATTACTCAGTATGATCCAGATTCCTGACAATCCTGCTCTAACGTGGTAAAAATGTCAGCTTGCTTGCACCATGAAGATACTTAGAAACTGGTGAAATAAGGGCTTCATCTAAATCATGTGCCCCTCCAATTACATGTTCTTTAAAGCTAAAATGCGTAACATTTCCCTTTGGCATGCATCCTTTATAAACTCTTGTCACCCCCTGACACTGGTACAGGAGCTAAAGTCCAATACAATGCTTAAGTTGTTGATTTTACTGTTAAGAAAGAAAAAAAATGGACGAACAGCAGAAGGTATAAAATCCATGCGCGATCACCAAAGGCTTTACCTCATGTAGATGCGCCGACAGTGTTTTTGTAATTCCTCAAAATTCCTCATGGGGGCGACAGAAGATACGCACTATAGCTTTAACTGACCTATAGGCTCAGTGGTCGGGGAGGTGGACTCAGTAGTATAAAATATTCAAGATATTTTAACATCAACAGTCTAGTTACGCTGCAGACCCAGCTGCTGTTTATGCCTCATCTACAGAAGAATGTGAGAACTATTTTTTTTGCATTGTTATAAAACATCAAAGCACCTCCTCACTTACATCACCCTTAACAACACTCTTAGATACAGTAAGGTTACCCCATGCTACCCTTAGGGAGTTGGCAGACATAGTGTCCCATACTAATCTTACCACTGGTACATTTGATATTCTTTCTTCCAAGTTGTTCAAAGGGGTCTTAGGAGTCATTGTCCCTTGGCTTCTGAGCATTGTGAACGAGTCTCTTGCATCTGGATTTAAAAAAAAACATGTGGCCAAGAAACTGGGTTTAGATCCAACACTCCCCCGCAAATCCTGTGCTCAATCTCAATTACTTTTTGGTTTCAAGAATTGATGATTTTTTTTTTAATAATGGAAAGAAACAATATATTTGACAAATTCCAGTCTGGAATTGCAAAGAACCACATGGAAAAGTCCCTACTCAGAGTAACAAATGACATCGTAGTAAGAGCCAACTCTGAAAATTCACTATTCTCATTTTACTGTACTTAAATGCAGCCGCCTTCAATTCTATACAGTAGACTGAGGATCTGGGTTGGTATATGCAGAAATGCCCTCAAATGGTTTGCCTTTTGCTAATAAAAGAAGAGTATTTATACTGTTCTCAACAGCTTGACACAGCAAGTTTACTCATTTCCCCAAGTAATCCTCCAAGGAATATGGCCAGGTATTGTAGTTAGTTAGCAGGAATATACTGAAGAAAAGGTAAAACTGAAATACACAATCAAACACAGGAAAGTAACTAAACCTCAATAAATATACTATAAATTAAATCAAATGATACATGAAATGATTCCTAAGGTTATTAAATAAATATATAACTTACTGGCGATGCCAAAAGAAGGGAACCGGACGTGGATGGAGAAGGATTGTTCACCTGCTCCCCGTGTGCTCATTAACAGAAACAAAGATGGCCGCCTCAGATGATCAAAAGGACATTACAGGAAGAACCCAATCGGGGTTAACAAAATAAAAGTCTCCACTTCAGAATAAAACTTTACCAAACTGAACAGTCTGAAGTGTTTTGTGTTACATTACAGTATGACTGTGTTTTGACTCATAAAGATAACTTAACTTAGAACTCAACTCTAGCTGTCATTCGTCATTCAAACAATGTAGCAGACAAGAAACTGTGCACAAAGACGAGAAACAGTGCAACGAAATCAGGTTAACACAAACACCAGGGTAACACAAAACTTGAGTGGGCAATTCAAAGTTCAGGGGCCTCATTTATAACGGTGTGCGTAGAAACCTTCCCAAAACATTGCGTTCGCACAAAGCCAAGAATGTGCTGCGCAAAAAAAAAGTTGAGATTTATAAAACTGTGCGGCGCACTGTTGCACGCAATCTTCCCTTTATAATTATCCACCTGCGGTGAATTGTGCGCAGACGATCTCCGCCCGTGTCATCCCACTTCACCTCCCAGTTTCATCCCACAATCTACCATACATGGCGAATGCTAAATAGCTCCTGAATATGATGACGCTCTTAATAAGCACGACATTTTGACTGACATGGGGAAAAAAGGGAGGCAACCAGCCGCAAAGAAAGCGACTGGGAAGGAAGAAAGCCCGTGCCATGCGTCGCTGTAACTGCCACTAAAACACAAACGCGCGCGCTGATCACATATCATGATTGGTACAGTCGTTATAGTCTTTGGTAAACTGTTTTGCCCAACTTTGTACTGTATGAAATATCACGTATTAGCGAACCTGTTGGACTATATGTAGGCCTATATAAAATGTGTTGTGAGAAGTGAAATAATGCATTAGCCTATAGTCTATTCCAAAGCATTGTTCCCTTTCCGTGAGATCCACACATTTCCAACAACAACGTCAGATTATAGTTTAAACTTCCAGGGTTAGTTGTTATGGGAAAGAGATGCATAAAATAATTTGCTAAATTCATAACATGATTTTATCTAACGAAATATTTAGTTTTAATTAATATGTTTGGCCTTAACTTTGTACAAAACAACTTTTTACACAGCCTAAAATATTGACTTTGCTCTCCCGCTGGCCACGGACACACCTCCCGAGGTATATGATATTATTATAGAGTAGAACTATAAGATTACATGTAAAAATATAACCAAAACATGTATAGACCTACTTGATAAGTAAATCAACCTACATCATTACTGCATGCCATAGACAACAGTAGCCTATATTCGCAACAATAGGTACGCACATGTAATTGATTAAATATATTGGGTGCCATGCATTTCACAAGGATATGTGTGTTTTCCGATGACAGAGCTTTATTTCGTGGTGTTGCCATTGAGTGTCGCTGATTCCCCGAGTCAGGAAAACCTTGCGGTAGCTCTACGCATGGTCAAAAGTTTGCGTGGGAATACGCACACTTCTCCGCAAAGAATTCTTTTATAAATACCACCGTTTTGCCACCGCACATTTGACCGCACATTCTGCCTGTCTACGCAAGGTTTTTGTGCGTAGAAAGCTTTATAAATGAGGCCCCTGATGCTAAAACTACATTGTCCATTAACAAAGTGTGCTGCAGTCTAAAAATCTTTTGAAAAGACTTAGATCAGAGATATTAGTCACAATCAAAGTCCCAAAACACTTAGTTAAACAACTAATCCACACAACCATTTCCCTAGATTACTGTAATTCATTATTCACTCGTAGCAGTTTGCCTGTTTACAGAACGTACAGCTGCAAGACTTCTCACAGACACTCGAAGTTGGCCTGGCTGAATTTTTCCCCTGGCTCCCCATTCACTGAAGGATTACATTTAAGATTCTATTGATTACTTTTAAATCCTGACACGGTCTGGCTCCACTTTACATTTCAGAGCTCCGGAGACCCCTTCAGATCAGAGATTCTAAATGTGGTTAAATGTTCCATCGTCCAGGCTTAAAACAAAAGGGTTGGGGGGGGAGGGGGGGGGACAAGCTTTCACTAGTGTAGTTCAAACTAAGAGAATGATATCAATATCACCCTCACTATCAGATCATAATCATGACTTCAGTTCATCAAACATAAAAAAAAAACATATTTACGTCGTCTCAATTGTATTTCATCTTTATAATGTTAATTTTTTGAAAACTTTATTGTTATTATTAATGTCGTTATTTTACATTTTGTTATATAGTCGGTTTGACCTCTTCTTGAAACTCCTGGTAATATTGCATTTTCTGTGTAAGGGATACTTTATATACAGTATGTGTCTATTTCCCTACGATTGTCTATCTTTGCATTTATATTATATGGTATTGTGTTTTGTGAAGGACCACGTAACTTTTTGAAAAATGCTTTACAAATAATTTATTATTATCACCGTCATTTGAATGAACCTGCATCTACAGACCATTCAAATTCACGTGAGCATTAATGCGTGACGACGTAGATCAAATATGCGATTGCAGGGACACCCTCCATGCGAGCCATGCACCGTCCCATATCCTGCTCACAAAGCTGGAGCCCTTTTGAATGTTAATTTGACCCTTCTGGTGAGTTTGCTGCCGAGGCCAAGGCCCTGTCTGAGTCAGTGGCACTGATAGAAAGAGACAGAGGGGCAGCGTGCCTCTATTCACAAGCAACATACACATTAGCATAACTCCCATAGAGCGGCTAAACCACCTAGCCACCTGTAGCTGCACAGTCCAAACACACACACACACACACACACACACACACACACACACACACACACACACACACACACACACACACACACACGCACGCACGCACGCACGCACGCACGCACGCACGCACGCACACACACACACACACACACACACACACACACACACACAGTAACCACAGTCTCTCTTAAGGCCAGGACACACCAGTCCGACTTGTTTCTACTTGTTCCGACTACGCAAAAAATGGAGTCGGCCGTTTCAGGAAGCTCCAGGCTTCCCGTCGCGGCCAGAGAACACACCAAACTGACTGCTGACTTTCCGTACGCTCTGTTGCTTGCGCGGGACGTAATGTCTCCATAACAGCAGGCGGCGCTAATCTGTATTGTGGCCCGAAAAAATACGAAAGCCGGAAATGATGGGACAGCTCTCTAGAGCATAAACATAGATAGAAATACGTATTTATATTTATGGACCATAAGAGCACAATTTTTAGCAGAGAGTGTCGAGCATGGTGTCGAGCAGTCAACAAGGGTTGATGCATGTGAGTACTCTCAAAACGAAACGAACAAACACATTAAAACGATGGCTAGCTGTTGTTAGCTATTTGTGCTACCCGCCTCACTTCCGGGCTTCACTGATTCGCTAGCCCTCCACCAATCAAATTGCTCCAAATGAAAGACGGTCGGCTGCCGATTGAACATGTTCAATCGGCTCAAAACAAGCCCGACGACCTCTACGTCGGCCGACGTCACGGCACACACCAAACAGATTCGTCTCCCGACCCCCTATCGACTCAACGACGGCGATTTTCGGGCTGGTGTGTCCTGGCCTTTACACTGCAGCTCCTTCCCACCCACTTAATTCCCCTTGTTTCTTGCCTTTATATTGTGCTTGTGCATGTGTGTGTGAGTAAGTTCTCTCACTCCTGTGCCAGCAGAAGCCTGATGTGCCAGAACTGGTTTGAGCTAATGAAGTGAAGGAGGCTCGAATG
>NC_137215.1:5466338-5481338 GCF_949987685.1 Ammodytes marinus | reverse complement strand
CCCTATGGTCCCTCCCTGACACGCTCTGTCCCAACAGCCAATAAGAACAGAGAATCGGAGCCTCGCTCTGATTGGTCAAAGTGCACAGCTCATGTTAACTTTGACCAATCAGAAATCATATACACCAGCTTTAATCAAAACAAAATAGCCAAAAATCACCAATCGACCATTGCTTGAAAAACAATGTTTTAGCCTGCAGTTTGTGTGGCCTAAACTCTTCAACCCAAAATTGCCCGTTTCCCACCCCAGAAATCCTTCTTGGAGACAGTATGTGCCATTGTCCCAGTGAAAGTGGTTGAAAATTGGACGGTGTGAAAGATATTGTCTGTCCTCGGCCGTACTCATTGACGCGCTACATACTAGTGTAAGTTACAACCGTGCTAAAGTAGACAGACAGCGCTGTCAGGGCCACGGTAGCACAATGGGCGCTACTCATGTGGTTGTGTGTGTGTGTGTGTGTGTGTGTGTGTGTGTGTGTGTGTGTGTGTGTGTGTGTGTGTGCGTGTGTGTGTGTGGCCCTGGCTGGCTGTATGAAAAGAAGGGAAAATGTGATCCAACACTTTGTGCATGGACGACTAACCTCGCTCTTGTATAGAATGTATTTCTTTTCTCCTCTATAGGATTCCTTTACAGATGCAAGGGGAGCGTGCTTCTAGCTTCAGGGGCCCCCGGGAGCCTTGCTGTGCATGGGCCGTATTTAAAATGTCCTGCTCTGTGTGTGTGTGTATGCGTGTATGTGTGTGTGTGTGTGTGTGTGTGTGTGTGTGTGTGTGTGTGTGTGTGTGTGTGTGTGCCGCATTAAAACAGATGTTAGGCTCAACCGACATAAATCACACGGCGCATTTCAACTGCGGCACTGTACCGTTTTCTGTCGTACAGTAAGTGTTGCTCCTCGTAACTTAAAGGGCCCAAATGAGGCGTGGGACAGTGACCCGGGCGCAGACTTGAAATGGAAAGTTCCTCCTATAAAAGTCAAGGTGCACGGTGCTAGGGACGCAGGGGGGTGAGGTACAAGATATGGCAAGGGGATCGCATGATAGCATTTTAGGACCTGGTTGTTATCCTTTGTGTGTGTGTGTGTGTGTGTGTGTGTGTGTGTGTGTGTGTGTGTGTGTGTGTGTGTGTGTGTGTGTGTGTGTGTGTATGTGTGTGTGAGAGAGAAAGAGACAGTGACGAAGAGACAGAGAGGTGCACAATGACACTCTTAATGGTAAATGGACTCCACTTATATAGCGCTTTTTCCCTGTTTCTGCACAGGCCCAAAGCGCTTCACATTGTTTTGTACATATTCACCAAATCACACACACATTCATACACCGATAGCCAGTGTTGTGCCTGAACGCGTTCAATGAACGTTCGTTCATGAACTCGTTCATATTGGGGGCGAACGTGAACTGAACGTGTGTATTTCTGCCTCATGAACGTTTTTGCGAACGCGCTCATTCTGGCGTTTGTGAACGGCGCTCTTACAGTCGTTCAATCGTTCATCGAGTGCCAGATTTCCATAGAAAACCCCCGCTAAAAGACATCGTAAACAGCCCTTAATATGTAGCTGAAAAACACATCTGGCAACACATGCCACCACAGCGTCGCACCGCCGCTGCGTGATCAAAATGCGAAACACCGCGGGAAAAAAACAAAAACAAATGAATGCTACTGCTACGTTGCATCTCTCCTCTCCTCTCTGCTCCGTTTTGTGAAGGGGGGGCGGGGCTCCACTGCCGATACACACACACACGCAGACTCGGCACAACACCGGTGAGCACACACACACCCAGAAGAGAACTACACGCAGTAGGTTGGTGTGACAGAAAGTCCAAAAGCCAACGAGTGCATTATAAATGGAGTGAAGTCGACCCAGACCGTCTGAAAAGCAGCGAAAATATCCGCGTTTTTTAAATGCATTATGCACCCAACGTGAATCTAGTAGTAGCGAGGATGCTAACGTTAGCTCTGCTGCTAGTAGCCAACACAAACATCATCAACAGTTATCAGAGGAACATCTTTACAGCCTGCATAGATCTCAATAAATGGCCCAGAGGTGTCTGACTTCACATACCATGAGGCAGTGGAAGCTTAAAAGTAAGCTACTGGAAAAGTGTTCAAAACAGCCAGTCCTGAGCCAAATTTTGAGATTTTGAATCAAATCAAAATCACTCATACACACATTAAAATAATAGCCTATAGTAGAAAAAAAAAAAAAAACAGATTGTTGTAGGCCTTAAAAATTTTTTACAGAAAGAAGTTTTAAAGAATTGCTGTTGTAAAAGGAATAAGGTAAAACAAATAAAAATAAGTTAAAGTTCTTTACATGATTTGTTTGGATAAAACATGTCTCGTTTGCAGTTATTGTAGGTTTAGAAACAAAAAAATTACAAATGTTCCAACTCAAATAATATTTGAATAATAGCCTCCACTTTCAGTATGACCCTTAACTCATCTATAATACTGTCCATGATTTGTTTATACATTGTCAATAAAGAGCAAATATAACAATTATTTGAACACGCCTAATAGAAAAAAAAAGTGTATAGGGGCCAGTAAAAATTTACTTCGGGCAAGTAGAATTCAGACCCACTTGCCCGACCGGGCAAGTGAAAAAAAACCTTAGCGTTGAGCCCTGTACTGTAGGGGTAAAAGCTGCAGCTGGCTTCTAGTGTGGACTGAATGTTATTGAAATAATTTCTGTCTGTGGTTCTATATGGAATGTGGCAATTATTTAGAAAAATAATAGCCTGCAGCAACATATTGAAAAAAAAGAACTATGAACTAGTTCATTTTTGAACTGTGAACTTAGTTCAGAATTTTGAATTATGAACTATGAACTGAACTAGTTCATTTTAAAGGGTGTGAACTGAACTTTGAACTAGTTCACATAGAAAAAGAACTTTCCCAACACTGCCGATAGCAGCAGCTACCACGCAGGGTGCAAGCTAACTACCAAGAGCAATTTGGGGTTCAGTGTCTCTTTGCCCAGGGACACTTTGACATGTAGCGGGGAGACGGGGGAATCGAACCACCGACCCTGCAACCCAGTGGACGACCGCCCTACACACTTCACCACAGCCGCCCCATAATGAGACCCAATGGGGCTTTCTGTTCCACACCCATCTTATTACTGGACAAATGACATCATATCTTCAATCAGTGTTATATCAATGACATCATACGTGTTTCCCAAGCAACCTAAATAAGTGTTATTTAAGGAGATTCATTGCATTCTGCTGTGTTCCCTCAGCCTTTTTCTATTTTGTTAAAAAAACAAAGAGAGTGACAGAGGGTCAAGGGTCAAACGATACAGCAGGAGAAAGACATTGAACTCGGTAAAAAGGGATATTAACCTCGGAGCGATGACTAAGTGAAGCTGTGCAGTTAAATTACTGGACTCCTGCCGTACGTCATATCCACTCTGGCTCTGCCGTTTGAAGAATAACAGAAAAATCATTTTCCAACAGACCACCCTTACCATACTTAGCCTCTGCTCCGCTCCGCTCCTACTATTCCCTCTCATACACACTCAATCATCCACTCCGCAGCCAATAGGGTCAATATTATTCCGCTCATCAGTGTGATAGGGAACATTTAAGTGTACTGTAATTAAGTCTATAAAAACCCAGCGTGCGAATGACGAAAAGCAGCGCACATAAGAAGAAAAAAAAAGTATAGAGCCTCCGAGGTTCCAAAGTCAACCGAGGAACCAAGCAACATTATTCTCACAAGTGAATCCCATGGCGGCGTGGTAAAGAAAAAAAAATATTAAAGAAAAAATTCCTGAACTTCTCTGAGATGATGGTGATGGCAAAATACATGAATGACCTAATGTCAAAATATTTGCTGAGTAGGAAGTGTGTCCAGGTTTTAAAAAGGCAAGGCACGCTAAGCAGAGCCGAGCCAAGCCGAGCCAAGCCGAGCTACGCAGCAGTGGAAGCCATCAGAACATGACGGTGATTCCCCTGACACAGAGCAGAGAGCGTGATGAGGGGCAGTTCCTTCGTTTTGTCGCTTAAAGGTGCAGTGTGTAACATGACATCATCAAGAAAGTTCTAACAAGTTCTAGAATGCAACGCTCCCTGGGTAGCCCCACCCCTTTTGAATAAGCTACAGTGGCCTTCAAGGACAAGAACAATTCTAAATTTTAAACAATGCAAAATGATGACATTCCAACTATGACACTTTCAAGATGGCGGCACTAGGCCTTGGTCCAAAATATGCAGAAATATGGACATATATGAGACCCTTTCTAAGGGGGAAAAAAAATTATTCAAAATTTTTTTTCAGCTATTATGCACTAAATTAAACTACTACTACTTATGGATATTATAATTACTTTCTACAAAATCTGCTAGGAAATAAAACCCAAAATTCTACACACTGCAGGTGTAATTGATTTTGCAGCTAGATCCAAAATGGTGGTTTTGGGTCAAAGCTCAACTCAGTTTCATGTGAGTGAGGGGGGAACTGGGCGACTGGCTTTCTCTCTCCCCTCCTCCTGACACATGCTTTGGCACGGACGGGACGGGGGCTGGCTGCCAACATACCACGCCTGTGAAAACCACAATGAATTATCGAAGCAGTCTGAATAAGATGTAGCAGTTCAAGGGGACTCATTCGAAACAGACAAATCCAGAGGTTTTTGGCATTTCGGAATCAGTGAGTGTGTGTGTTAGAGTGTGTGTGTGTGTGTGTGTGTGTGTGTGTGTGTGTGTGTGTGTGTGTTGAGATAACGTATCATTCATGTGTCAGGAAAATGTGTCTTTCATTTGTATAAAACTAAATGTTTTTGGTTCTTCATACAAAGAATTTCAAACAGTAACGGTTGTGCCAACACATTCTCTGTCTAACAGATAAGAAAGAAAAACAGCATGTCGGTCAAAGTGTTGATTCAAACATTAAAACAGTTGGTCAAACTGTCTGAACACAAATCTGAACAAGAAGTTGGAAGAGCTCTTCATTTTTGGAATAAAAGTGACATTACATATGAACGATAAGTTATCTCAACAGAAGATAATTAGTTGGCTCAAATGTCGGCACTTTCCCTTCAGAGTTAAGAGTTTTATTGGCCTCAAAACTTCAAAAATCTAGTGCAGACAGTTGCCTTGAAATTTTGATTTGTTCTTACTTTTTCATCTCTACAGTGTGTGTGTGTGTGTGTGTGTGTGTGTGTGTGTGTGTGTGTGTGTGTGTGTGTGTGTGTGTGTGTGTGTGTGTGTGTGTGTGTGTGAAGGTGTGTGTGTGTGTGTGCTCTAGTCTTCATGTCAGCACCAGACAATTAGAGGACTGACCCTGTATAGGCATAAAGCATGGGAACCCATATAGAATAAAAACTGGCAGTTACTCTGCAAGAACATGGTTCAAACTCCGTCCGACACACACACACACACACACACACACACACACACACACACACACACACACACACACACTCACTCTCAAGTGGTCGGTTAGGGGGTTCACCTCCCCGCGACCCGAGCAGCGATGCATGCTGAACTTTGACCTCTCTCATTATCTGCCCAGACGCTGCTGAGGTTTGGGCTGAGGGTGATAACCTTTGAACCCTGACTTCTAACCCAGGGGCCGCGGTGGCTACACTGTGCTATAGGATTATCCTGTGTGTGTGTGTGTGTGTGTGTGTGTGTGTGTGTGTGTGTGTGTGTGTGTGTGTGTGTGTGTGTGTGTTTGAAAGCGCGAGATAAACAGGAATTAAGAGAAAAAAAGCAAGATTCTTTGCTTGTGAATGACTCCCCTATAAACAGGCTATGCCACATCCTTCTGCCCCAGGCCCTTTCTAATATTACTCCTTGTCGTCTTGCTTATAGCCCAAAGCTCTGCATGTTTTGTGGGTAAACAAACCCTCTGGGATTACGTGGAGTTTTTTTAAATAATTGTCATAATAAAGTTTTATATTGAAGAGCAAAGAAGAAAAAAAAAGAAAATTGCAAGATATTATGAAGCCTGTGTGTGTGTGTTTGCGTGTGTGTGTGTTTGCGTGTGTGTGTGTGTGTGTGTGTATGTGTGTGTGTGTGTGTTTGCGTGTGTGTGTGTGTGTGTGTGTGTGTGTGTGTGTGTCTAATAATAAACATATTGCAGGCTTTGAAGCATGTTTTTTTAAGTAGCGTGGGCGACATAAGTGATAAAGAACATTTCATTATGTTTAAATGTAATGATAACACATCGTATTTTCAAACATAAATAGTTTTTTCTTTGTACGTAGCTGTACAATGGTAGAAACAAGCAAGACGCTACGGTAGACCAATAAAAATGGTGGTCATTCAGGTCGTGTGCTTTTTCTCTTTCTTGTTTTGTCTGGTTGCAACATCACAACAATCACAATGTCAGTTAAAGGCTAAAAATGCTTCTGAGCAAAGAGGCCGTGACCAAACATTTGGAGTAAAAAATAAACTGAACTTGTTGCTTCATCATGTGTGGTTGCTGTGTGTCTGTGTGTGTGTGTGTGTGTGTGTGTGTGTCTGTGTGTGTGTGTGTGTGTGTGTGTTTACGTGCGTGTGCGTGTGCGTGTGTGTGTGTGTGTGTGTGTGTACTGAATCACTTTTCACCCTGTTCGTTGGGTTGCTCCTTCACAGCAGCGTTTACCTTTTCACTGCACAGCCAAGAAGACCACGCCTGCTCTACCAAAATATACAAGAGCCAGAATAAAAACATTTTGTCCGCTGTAATTGCAAAGTGCAAACATCAGTCAGCCTGCTGGACTGTATATTCACTCCATAGCAAATAGCCTCCGACATGCAGAGGGGTTTGTGTGTGTGTGTGTGTCAGTGTGTGTGTGTGTGTGTGTGTGTGGGGGGGGGGGGGGGGGGGGGTCGGGGGCTCCAGTAAGTGTCTGAAGAGTGCTCAGAGGACTAATGATTTCTTACTGAGACCAAGGCTTTGGTTCTTGCCAACTGCACTCAACCAAGGCTGACTCAGATGTGTGTTAGATATTAGCTAATCTGGCCTTAATACAACCATATAAAATGTGACCCAGTGCAAGTTATTGATGACGTTTTTCATTTATTTTTTTATTTTTCTAAAGTCTAATCTTGATGTATGTTATGCCCCTGTAAAGCACTTTGAATGGTCTTGTGTCTAAATTGTGCTTCATGAATAAATTTGCCTTGCCTTGCGTTTCAGTGACCAAGGCGTGCCCTCCGTGTGACAACGAGCTGAAATCAGACAACATCATGGAGCATTACTGCGCCAGTGACTTCGGTAAGTAGACCCGCACTACACACCTATACCATGTATCGCCTGTAGGGGGCACTGCAGCAGCTATTGTAATCTCTTTAGCCCCACTAGTCTAACGTGGTGACCTGAAGTAATTTGTAATGAATGCGGAGGTTTTCGAAATCGACCATGTCCGTAATGTGTATTTTAAAAAGACAACAGCAAATAACTTACTTTATTTCACCAAACACAGAGGTCCTGTGAGGCTATTTGTCCCGTGTGAATCGACTTTAAAAGGTGCACCGAGGAACCTTCAGTTTTTGTTAATTCTTGCACCCCCCTTTGGACAAAAGCGGTAGTGTTTTTTACTAAGCCATGCTGTAGTTCCTGGGTGAGCGTACCCATGACATTGTTTGCACTGATGATCTTGTTTGCTGTTGCATGTCATTTATGATCATCAGACCAAAAATGAGACTGTTTTGGAAATATTTTAAAGTTCCTTGTAGCACCTTTAAAATAAAAAAATAAAAACCTACATTATACCATTACCACAGGCTGAAATAAGTTAAAGGGCACTTTGTTGGTGGACGCAGAAATAACAAGGTTTTTGCTTTTCATATGTTTTTTTTATCATATTCATTGTTTCAGTTTTGCCCATCCTTGTTTTGTAGAGAATGGTCAGAATGAGTCCATACCTCATCAAGCAGCCGAACACACATTCAGTTTTGCACTCTTCCCTCCAATAGCTCATAAGCCAATTCTTCCGATGATTTTATAATTTAATTCAAACGGCTTCCATTCCCCGGGGTCTATTCAACACCATTCTCTAAACGTTCTCCTTTCCAGCATTCCATGGTTACCACAGTAATGACCCGAGCGCAAGAGCCAAAACATGATTATTCCAATATTTATTTTACTCATCTAGGATTTTTGGCCCAAATCATCCTCCACACAGCAGCTGAATTGTTCTCTGCTTGTGTGGACCATTTCCCCTGTGCTTTACTGTTAATGATATACTTAGAGATAGAGACACAAAATAAACTGCATCACCTTGGGACACACATGAGGAATATGGGTTTTATTTCTTAAAAGATTTGTAAGAATAGTGTAACTTAAAGGTGCTACGAGGAACTTTTAAATATTTCTGAAACTGGAAACATTTTCCTTGGATGATCATACATGACATGTAACAGCAAACAAGACCATCAGTGCAAAGAATGATTTTTTTTAATGTAGTTTTTCATAATGCCTTTGCCATGGGTATACGCTCACTCAGGAACTACAGCTGGAGTAGTAAATACACTACCGCTTTTGTCCAAAGGGGGTGCAAGAATGAACAAAAACAGAACGTTCCGTGGAGCAACTTTTAAAATGGCCACATAGGTGTTGAAAACCATATATCTGTCTCTTAGTGTCCCCCAAAGAAAAAGTCTGCAATTTAAAGGTGCTACGAGGAACTTTCAGTTTGTGTTGCACCCCCTTTGGACACAAGCGGTAGTGTTTTTACTACGCCAGCTGTTGTTCCTTGGTGAGCTTACCCACGTCAAAGGCATAGAAAAAAAATATATATAAAAATTGCATTATTTGCACTGATGGTCTCGTTTGCCGTTACATGTCATTTATGATCATCAGAGGGAAAATTAGACTGTTTCAGAAATATTCAAAAGTTCCTCGTAGCACCTTTAGAAGACACCACAAGTTGTGTAAACCTATATTGTGACAGTTATTCATACCTACGAAAGCGGCATGCACATAAATCAGAAATGGATAAACAAGCAAAACACATCGCGTCCAACCACAACAGACTTTGTGCACATCACTCACACACTGAGCTGCAGCCAAACCGTGGCTCATCCCCAAAATAAATCACGACCATAAATCATGACTCTACTCAGTCACTGATATTTATTCATCTGTTCAATTTCAGGATAACACACACACACACACACACACACACACACACACACACACACACACACACACACACACACACACACACACACACACACACACACACACACATATACAGTATATCAATCTTCCAACAGGACAGGAGGCTGTTTCGGGTATCATAGGGGTGAGACAGAGATATTCATTCTGTCTATTTCGATGAAATATAACTACATAACTGGGCAGATAGCCAACCGTACACAAGTTGGCTTGTTAATGTATGTGACTGGGTGAGACATAAGGATGAGTAGGAGAAGTCAAGATAACCATGACGTATGGGTTTTCAGTTTTGTGAGATCAAGGCTAAAAATGAGTCCACAATGTTATTCTATAGGCCGGGAGCTGATTACAAGCTTTTTGATCTCACGCCTGGCGAATGTTGTTAGCGATTCATCTTGGGACAGCGTTTGTTCGTTCGTCACCTCAAGAGCCTTCTGTACTTTGGTGTTTGGTTACTGAATTACTTTTGATGTCTGATCTCTAGAAATGTTCGTTGTTACATTAGGTAACATGATGTAAAATAGAATAGAAAATAGTATAATAGAAATAGTATAATAGAAAGGCTAGAGGAGAGAGAGTGTGGTGGAGTACAGACATGAAGCCGACACCTGGTTGGGCAGGTTGGGTGGTCGCTCACAAAATTCGAAAATTGTGCAAAAGTTCATTTATTTTTTCAGTAATTCAACTTAAAAGGTGAAACTAAAATATTATATAGACTCATTACATGCAAAGTGAGATATTTCAAGCCTTCATTTGCTATAATTGTATTTATTATGGTTTACAGTAATAAAAAACACATTCAAAATCTCTGAACATTTTAATATTACATAAAAATCTATAAAAAAGGGATTTTAAATACAGAAATGTCGGCCCTATATAAAGTATAATCATCGATATGTACTCAGTACTTGGTTTGGGCCCCTTTTGCATGAATTGTTGCCTCAATTCCAATTCATTCTCCATGATATTCTAATAATATGAGTATCACCTGCGGTCTCTTTATTGACTGCTCTGCCATGTCTAGATAATTAGCCGAACAGTTATCCAAAGTGTTTTTAATTTATTTTTGTTATTTCTAGTAAAACATTTCCGATTTTAAGTTACTTCCTTAGTGTCTGTGTGATTCTGGTACAAATGTATCGGGCAGACAGTAGAGACTTTTTAGAATTGAAAATCTTACATAATACAGCTTTAAAAGTTCAGCTTTCCACCACTATCGTGTAGGCGGAAGACCAAATATCTAACTCCAATGCACTTTTCTTATTGCCAAATAGTATGTTAAACGAATTGTCAAATCTTCGTATTGGAAAAGGCAGAACCAATTTGACTGGTCTGGGATTCCAAATGGTCTGGGAAAGCCCTATAGTATAAAGACATGGGAGTGGCCTGTCATCATACGGACACTGTCCAGGGCAGCAGCACAGTATGCGGGCCTCACTGCATCACTTAAGACTGGGTCTGTCTGCGTGGGCATTCAAAGTGAAGCGGGGAGGGATGTTATGTTATCCTTCCTATCTTTGCTTGAACACACACACACACATATAAATGAATGCGCTCATTCACAAAAAAATACACACACACACTCAGACACACACACACACACACACACACACACACACACACACACACACAGGCCTGTAGGCACGCAAGCACAGCGCGTAAACACACGCCCTCAGTGAAGGGAGCTGGATGGATGTGAATTGGGATGTGGATCAGAGGCAACTCAACACACACATTCCCCCTTGAACATGTTGCTATCACTACGCATGGTGTGTGTGTGTGTGTGTGTGTGTGTGTGTGTGTCTCTGACTGTGTGTGTGTCTGACTGTGTGTGTGCCTATCAGAGTGGGGCTGAGGGGATGTTTATGCAACTGTAGACAAGCAGGCAAGAAATGAAATGAAATGAAATGGCGATCTTCCAGCAGGCCCTGGGTATACATAGTGAAGGCTTCATACCGACCCCTTTGCCTTTTCGCCTGCTGCCTTGATTAATGTCACCTGTCAGAATGTTCACCCAGAGAATTCCTTCCTCCTCTCAAATGTTTGGCACTTTCAATTTTAATCTCTCAGCATGTTAAAATATGAGCGTATAAACACGAGCGCCGGGGACGGGTGATACAAGTCAGTACTTCATTACGTTGATAGACTTGATGTTTACTGTGTAACTCAAACTCTTCGTGTATACTGAAACACACTGGACAGAGGTTATCTGTTGAGGATTGTTTTTTGTTTTAAAGATACAGGACTGTGAGCGAAAAATAAGCAGCGTGCAGTCTCCTAACAGAGGAAGATTGGAAGTAAAAATGTATTAGATCTGAAAGCAAAGTGATCGTTACATAGAAAACTATATGAAGACCAACAAAGGATGATGCTCAAGCAATTCCATTCAGATTACTTATGTTAAAATGTTAAAACTAGGGCTGTCAAATTAACGCGTTAATTTCGAAAACGCGATTAAAAAAATTAACGCAGATTAATCGCACTTCTATACTTGCCCTTTGACCCGGTGCAAAAGAGGTGAGGCGATAGCGGAGCTGCACCTGTAGCTTGCTGACACGGCCCGCACGGGATTAAAGAGTAAAGAAAGAAGCATAGAAAGGGACGTTTTATGGGAAGCTCCGGGCAAATAAGCATAAAGGTAGGAATACGTCTTATGTTATTCTCCGCAGTGTCTGTGCATTATTGATTTAGTGGGTGCCTAATTAACAATAAGGTCAAAACAGTATCTCTCAATCTTCCACTGTGTCTCACTTTTGTTTGCTAGCTGCGATCGTCTCCTTCAATCGGACACCCGCCCCCTCTCACTCTTCCAAGCATATGCCTGTCTTTTTTCCTCCTTTGTGTGTTGTGTGTGTGTGTGTGTGTGTGTGTGTGTGTGTGTGTGTGTGTGTGTGTGTGTGTGTGTGTGTGTGTGTGTGTGTGTGTGTCAATATTTTTGGCTATGAGAAGGGCGGTGAATGAGTCGGCATAGGCTATGCGCACCGCACCTGTGACCTGTTTTTTTGTGGTTTTTTTCGGCGCTAGTAGTTCCTAAATTTATTTAATGTAGTAACCTGGCTGAGAGGAGGAGACAGAAGTTACGAGAGAGAGAGAGAGAGAGAGAGAGAGAGAGAGAGAGAGAGAGAGAGACATAGAGAGAGAGACAGAGAGAGAGAGAGAAATCAGAGGAGGACGATTTCTTTTTCACTATCTGCACTTCAAGAATAAAGACGAAATACAATGTTGAGATTAAACTTGACATTTCAAGACTGCAGTGAAATTGGAAATAGATTGTGTTTTAATAAAGTTGTATGGGTGTCTCTCTCTCTCTCTCTCTCTCTCTCTCTCTCTCTCGTGACCATAATACTAGAATTAAGCGGTTTGAGAGACTTGTAATTTGCTTATAAAGGGTCGTGACTCAGCCTCATCCTTAGGGGATTGAGACCGGACTTGAACTTGCTTGTAATAACTTCGGTCGTAACTCCAAAAACATGTCCTCCTTTAACGTTTATGGGTTTTCCCGAAGTCAGACACACACACACACACACACACACACACACACACACACACACACACACACACACACACACACACACACACACACACACACACACACACACACACACACACACACACACACACACACACACACACACACACACACACACAGAGCACAGGACAGGATGCACTTTTTATACGCTGCAGGAGAGGATAAATGATGATACTCAGGAGAGGTGTAAAATATCAGTTTCTGTGGAAACAGCACAGACCTCAGTGCTAGTTCAAGACGTCAGAATTGCTCAAAGGAGAACGGGAAATTAGGATTCAAACTGACACACACACAGCTATGGTTGCCCGTATCAACAACAGACTTGATTGATCTCCGGGGGGGGGAATTTGATTCATTACAGTTGCTCCCATTTAGAATAGAAACGTGTAGAAACGAAATGAGTGCAAAGAATGTGTATAAGAATTTGAAGTAAATACGTATGAGCATTATACTACAATACACATTGAAATTTGTCTTTTCGCTTATCCCCAATCAATCAATCAATCAATCAATCAATCAATCAATCAATCAATCAATCAATCAATCAATCAATCAATCAATCAATCAATCAATCAACCAATCAATCAATCAATCAATCAGGTTGCCACACTTCAGAGGGGGTCAGAGCACAGGGTCAGTCATAGTACAGCGCCGCAATGGTAGAGATGTAATAGCAGCCACCACTAGTTTTACTACTAACACCCTCCTGTCCGTAACAAAAATTACAGTAAAAGAGTACAATAAACAAACAGAGAAACATTACACAATGTTGCTCACAACAAACCGCAATTGGGGTACCAAACAAATTGTATGTTAAGTGTTAAGTGATAAAGCCCTTAAGTGCTACGGGATTAAATGTGCTAGCGTTATTGCACTTGTTATTGCACTCCGATGTACATATCTCAGTTTTTTAATCAAGCTTTCCGTGATCTAATACACCTGTCCTGCTCTCTTCTCTTCCCCTCTTAGTTCTCAAGATGAAGATCAAGGAGGTCAAGAAGGAGAAGGGCGACCGCAAGCTGATCGCGGCGCAGAAGAAGAAGAAAGTTCTGAAGCAAGGCGTGCTGCGCAAGAAAGACCTGAAGAAGTTAACCCTCTACATCAAGAACGGCGCCAACTGTCCCTGTGCCCAGCTGGACACCCTGGGCTCCAACTATCTCATCATGGGACGCAAGGTGGACCAGCAGCTTCTCCTCATGTCCATCCACAAGTGGGACAAGAAAAGCAAGGAGCTCAAGTTCGCCATCAAGTACATGAAGTCCCACCAGTGTCCCACCTACCACACCGTCTTCCAGTGACACAACATTTTTTTCGCTAGTATAGTACCGTTTCCCCCCCCCCCCCCAACCATCGCTACAACCACAATCCCCACACCCCCGATACATTCCATTCAATGTTTCGCTTCAATAATGCGTCCCTGAAACTCCCCCCAGAAGACCCCTGCAAAATCTGTTACCAGCCCACAAACATATAGTCCCTCAAAGGAAAGAGGGGGTTAGCAGGTTTTATTTTCTCAGCTTTAACTTGAATCAGGTGAGCCAAGGGGGCCGTACGTGATCTGCCTAGCAACAGTATATGAATCAGACATATTAACGTTGTAGAGAAGAGGGGAAAATCTGCTCATTCTTTAGCTCCTTTTCCAAGTCATAAAAACCAGCAAGAAACCACATATTTTAAAACAATTTGGGTGGAATAACTGTATTCCTAAGAGAAAAACGCACATTTTGATCTTTTCCTTCGCATATGTTTCATTATACAAGATCTTCCTTAACAAATTCCACTTTGCTCTTTAGATATATCAGGAACAATCGCTTGGACAGTGTATTACAACTTCATCGATTAGAGGGTAGCATTAAAGCTATAGTGCGTAATTTATGTCGCCCCCTATGCTGAGATTTTCTGAGTAATAAAAACAACACTTGTTGGGTATGCTCTGGGTGACTATGCATGGGTTTAATACCTTCTCCTGTACGTCCAGGTTTTTTCTTAGCAGTAGAATCAACAACTGAAACATTTCTCGGGCGCTTCTTTGGATTTTTCTGAGCTCCTGTGCCAGTGTCAGGGGGGGGGGGGGGGGGGGTGACACCAGTTTGTAAGCATGGCCACACTGATAAATACAGAGAGAGTTGTGTGGAGCTGATAGGCTTAATAAACCTTGGGGTCGACTCATTTGGCGATGGCTTGAATGTAACCGACATTCATTTATATAATTAAAGTCACGCACTATAGCTTTAAGGAATGGGAAGCTAAAGATTCAAGGCAACTATTGGAGGGAAACTTTATATAATGTAATAATTCGAGACAGCCAGAATGGGAAAGGGAAGCAGAGAAGGCAGGGTTTGTTTCCATGTAAAAAGAGC
>NC_137215.1:5436338-5456338 GCF_949987685.1 Ammodytes marinus | reverse complement strand
ATGCAATCAGGCACAGTGGTGTTATGGCAGAACATCTTGTAGTGATAAAACGTCTGAGAACAAAAGCCTTTGGTCCACTAAAACAACTCTTGAAGAATTGGCCATTCTTCTCTCACTGTGTTGGGTCTGATCAGGCCAAACTGTGGAGTCGAGTCTAGCTGCAGCCCCGGAGAACAATACTGAGGCAGGGCGGGAGTACTGTGGCGGGGCTAGTAGCCTATCGGTGTGCGGTCTTTTTTATTGTTTGACGTGACCTTCTCAAGATGGCCGCCGCGGTGTTCCGTTAGCGGAGTGGAGCTAGCGCGGTGGCTAATCTAATGTTCTATCTATATTCTAACCTCTCCCTGTCCCCTTGCCCTAACCCTAACCACCCAGCTGTGATGCCTGAACATAATCGCCAAAACAATATAATTTGTCTAAATAACGTTCGAAATGTATTTGTATTTTCTTCCGCCCCGACTCAGTATTGTTCTCCGGGGCTGCAGCTGGATACTATTGAAACTGTGGGGAGGCTTGTGTAGCGTGCCGGAGTCCAAGACTTGGCAAAACTGAAATGACTGCAGTGGAAAACTAATGATGGTTTAGCTCAAAGGGAAGTGAAGCAGGGAATCGGAGGGGAAGGCAAATGAATAGAAAGGAAAAAAAGCAATGTAATACATTAAATCTGATTTATGGACATACAATGCATGATGATGTATAATGTAGGTGAAGATTGCCTCGAAATGCATTCTATTTGGTTTTGTGAATGCAGATTCCCCAATATATTTAAATTAGTTTGAAACTATAAAACAGTAATTACGTTATATTAAGTAATAGATCATATAGAAAATAACTAAAGTATATTGTCAGTCACGTAACTTTCATTGCAGCCATTCTACATCGCTGTCTAAATGAGGGGCACTGAGTTCAAATATGTTGAACTTTGCCCCGAGCTGAGCTGAGCTGGCCTCTGTGGGTCGCCAACTGCTGCTGACCACAGCTTGAACTGAAAGGTGGAGCAAAAAAAAAAAGACTATTACCAAAACTATTACTTTAAAAATAGCTTTACGGGGCGCTCCGTGGTGTAGTGGATAGAGCGCGTACCACATTGGCTCCGGCCTTCGTTGCAGTGGTCGCGGGTTCAAATCCGGCCTGTGGACCTTTACTGCAGGTCATCCCCCCTCTGTACTATCTAATACAAGTTTGAAAATCTTTAAAAAAAAATGGCTTTACATTGCCAGCAGCATTGGCATCGTAGCTAAGGTGTTAGCTTAGTTTAGTTCAACAGGAGTTATTGGGTTCAAGGGTGCTACAACGCAACCGTAATCAAGTTGTTTATCAGCGTTCTTCATAACCCCGGTATATATTTATTTCAGTTCTACGTTTTCAGTGGTGTAACTAAATTCCCCAAAATTTCCCACCACAATTTCTCAGAGCCCGAAGGTGAAATCTTTAAATTGCTTGTTTTGTCTGACCAACAGTCCAAAACCAAAACAAAGATATTCAATTTACAGTTATCCAATTACATAAAACTCCCACAGAGGCTGGAAACAGACAAGTGTTTGGCATTCTCGATTGATAAATGAGCAAAGTATTCTGGCAGAAATGCTGTATTTTACTTACACAAATATCATCTTAATTGGCCTTGTTTATGCAATTCCCTGCACCTCTTTAGCCAACAGCAGGCCAGGCCAACAGACTACTCACTCGTTCTAACTGCCTCCCTCGCTCGATGACAAGCTGTATAGTCCATACTTTACACACACACATGCACACACACACACACACACACACACACACACACACACACACACACACACACACACACACACACACACACACGCCCACACACACACGCCCACACACACACACGCATATGCATGCACCTAACTGCTTTACTCACTCTCACGCTCTGACAAGAACTTATCTCATTGTTTCACTATCTCTGAGCCCTTGTCTGCACCTCCATGCATCCGCTATGCCAGGCTTCACTCGTATTAAATACCAGGTTATCATCAGATAGGCCCCACACACACATGCCAAAACACACACACACACACACACACACACACACACACACACACACACACACATGACAAAACACACACACACACATACACACACACACACACGATAAAACACACAGGAGGGAAGACATACTCCTCACAGTTGGATACATACAGCATTCACTTAGCAACATTGTGATACCACTTAAAGAATAATATACTGGTTATGCACAGTAGCTGAAATGTGTGTTTGTGTGTGTGTGTGTGTGTGTGTGTGTGTGTGTGTGTGTGTGTGTGTGTGTGTACTTTTTGCTTTTTGACAATACAAGAGAAATTAGATTTTAATGAGTTGGTGATAGCACAACATGTTTCCACAGTGTTAAAGCCCCTGTAACTGTAAACCCAAATCCACAAAATCCTTATGTAATGTGGGGAGTTAAAGTTTAGTTTGGTTCAGTTTTATTTAGTTGTCACATACACAATTGCACAGGGCAATGCGTAGTGAAATTCTCAAGTACCAGTCCGGCGGTAATTCAACTATAGAAATTGCAAGATTATAATATAATACAGTGCATGATAGTAAAGCATCTGAAAAGAGTTAGGCTTATTTATTCAAATCAAATCAAATTAAATATATTGCCAGACGTATTTTGAACCAATCACGGCAGTTATTCGCTTTGAAGGTCCTATAAAAAAAACAATAACTGTTGCCGTGGAGACAGTTTGATACGGCCACGCCCACACAGTCCTGTCAAAAGGTCTAGAAGAGACAGTTAAAAAGCTGTTTGTTTTTCAAACTAAGTTTTATAAAACCTATAAACCTTTATAATCCAATTTGGATATCAAAGTGTATCGAGACATCCAACTTTGAAATTATATATTAATTTTTACTATTTTAGTCCAGGTTTCCAGAGGCTTCAAGAATTTGCAATAGGAAAGTGATGCACAGACTTTTTAACAATATGTCATAAAGACCTGAACATTTTAGCAGGAATTTTAACAATAGAGGTTATTGCAACAACAACAAAATATTCGAATAAACCCTGCTATAATCAAAGTCTTTAAAATGTCTCCTGCTGGGATATGTCCTCAGTGTGAATACAGGACTGCACAGCCTTAATCATCTGAATCCTTTCCATGAGTATAGATCTTGCGCCCAAAAAAACGGCCTGTACTTTTTTTTCTCCCCCGCGCTGCCTAAAACAATAACCCCACCAAACGCAAAGCCAGAGAGAGAGAGAGAGAGAGAGAGAGAGAGAGAGAGAGAGAGAGAGAAAGAGAGGGAGAGAGAGCATTCGCTATTTAGCTTTTGAAGTGTTTATGGACATTAATGATCCAACATTTCAAAGAGCTGCAGCACATGTTTGGCATTGGTGTGTGTGTGTGTGTGAGAGAGAAAGAGAGAGAGACAAAGAGAGAAAGAGAGGAGAGAAAGAGAGAGAGGGAGAAAAAGAGAAATAGAGAGAGAGAGAGAGAGAGAGAGAAAGAGAGAGGAAAAGAGAATGTTTTAATGGAACATGTTTCATCAGAGTTGTGTTGTTGCACAGTGTGAGATGTGTGAGGGGTTGTGTGGTGACCGCCCCGGGGATGTCCAAGAAATCTAACTGTCCCGACCGCATGTCCCAACGTCCGACGTGGAAGAAAAATGCGAATGAAAAACAGCTGCTTGAGTAGAAGAAGAGGGACCGCTGTGGTGGCCGCTAATAGAGACGTCAGACAGACAGACAGACAGACAGGCAGACAGACAGACAGACAGACAGACAGGCTTTACTCACAGCGGCTCCTTCAGATGATATATGGTGCTGGGCTGCTGCTAACAATAACTGTTTATCATCCATCAGTCTGCGAATGGATTTATCCAAATATACGCTTTGAAACGTATGAAAAAGCCAATACAGATTTCTGACCAACAGTGCTATAATCAGTTTACAAAGATGTAAAACTTTCCAATTCTCACATTTGAGAAACTTAATCCAGCAAATGTTTAGCTGATATTTCATTGCCAACTCTCATCTACACTCGTTGGGGAAAGAGACTTCATACGTGATCAGCATACATGATGTCTAATGAAGGCTTATATAGAATCTTGGTGTATTTACTTTTTTTTTCATTATCTCTAAAATGCAATTTTTAATGTCTAATATTGATGTATTTTATGCCACTGTAAAGCACTTTGAATGTCCTTGTCTCTGAATTGTGCTATACATAGATAAACTTGCCTTGGCTTGTTATGTGGCCATGTAGCAGCAGTTGTTTGTCCTTCCGCTCAATTTACTTGAGTTTGGAAAAAAATTGTGATCGTCTTGTAACATGTACTGAAAGAAAAGGCACAAACGCTGCTCGCTATCTGACAGAGACACAGTGTTTCTCGCATGTTCTGCATTCTGATCGAAGGCCAAGACAAGCACGAGTTCATTCCGTTCAGACTATGGGACGACTGTAGGTCCATCCAACATCATTTTAACAGTTGCCTCCTGTCCAAATCTTTATTTTTTTATTCCCTGTGTCCCTTCCAATTTTTAAAAAAAGCTATAGTGCGTAAGTTCTGTTGTCCCAATGAGGAACTCTGAGTAATTACAACAACACTGGCGGAGCATCTTTATACAGCATGAGGGACGCTTGCAGACAGTGGTCGCGCATGGATTTTATACCTTCTGCTGTACGTCCAGGTTTGTTTCTTAGCAGTAGAATCAACAACTGAAAAATTTCTTGGGCGCTTTTTTGGATTTTTCTTGAGCTCCTGCATCAGTGTCAGGGGTGGGGTGGGGGGGGGGGGGGATGGTGACACCAGTTTGTAAAACACTGCCATACTGAAAAATACAGAGAGACTTTAGTGGAGCTGATAGGCTCTAATCCACTTTGTGTCAATTTGTATGAAAAAAAGGTACGCACTGTAGCTTTAGATCGTAACTGTAATCTGTTTATCTATTCATCATGGCGTGTCTGTTTGGTAGATCAGACACAAACACACACACACACACACACACACACACACACACAGAGCTAAGGGGATGAGAGACACACCGCAGAGCTTCCCGGAGACACAGAAACATGTTTTTCTCACTCAGCCTCCGTCCGTCCGCACCACAGACTGATGTGTGAGCCGAGCTTGTGTTCCAATAAACATGCAAAACTCACGCAACTGTTGACATATTTTTGAAACACATTTTTTTTGCACACAAATAGCACATAAAGGACAATTTGATAGCATTATTCCCCATTATGTCTGTTGTTAATATATGTACAGTGGATTGAAAAAGTATTCATGTTACAACCACACACACACGTACATTTATTTTATTGGGATTTTATGTGATAAACCGACACAAAGTGGCGCATAATTGTGAAGTGGAATGAAAATGAAATATGGTTTTCAATTTTTTTTTTAAAGCAAACTGAAAAGTGTGGGGTGCAAAAGTATTGCAAAATGTGGAAAACTTCAAGGGGTATGAATACTTCTGCAAGCCACTGTTGATGAATATGTGTATATTTTTTATATTATTAGTTTGGTATCAAATTTGTATTTGTTGATTTAACATTGTACCAGTTTGAAAGGATTTAGGTGGAATAGGTCAAATAAGCCAACAGTTTTTTTTTGCGGTGTCTTCATTCCAAGCCAGATTAATTTAAAAATTTTTACGGATGACACATTCACAAACTGGCATGCTATAGCCATATCGCATCCGAATATCATTTTATTAAAATAAAAAAACACTAATTCATATTTATATAAATGAAAAAAATTGTGAGAAATCTGATTTCTTGGTGTAAACAACTGAAAATCCCCCCCACCCCCCCCATCACATGTGGTAAAACAGATGAAACTAATATGGTGCATAGAACCGACCCTGGGCATGTTTCATGTGTGTAGACCGTATACTCACTATAAGCAGCTGAAAGCACTTATATCAATCATACACTGGTGAAGTCATTGCTCCATGGATTGCTTAAATAACTGAAATGATTTCGTAAAGCGATTGAAGTCGGCACATGGTGACAGCGTTAGTTTGGACTGTGCCACGAACAAGAAGAAAGACAAAGCTTCTCGAGTCATCTGAGGTATTCCAACATTTTGCAATCTTCCTCGTAAAAAGTCACGGCACAATTTTTAACTAACACCATCCCTGCGTTCCGAATCGCACACTCTTTCTTTTTTCTATTCTACATACTACATCTGACGATAAAAACAATCTAGTTAGGATGCATACTATTGGGACATACTTATACCAATTTATCATAGCATTGCACCTTGATCTTGCCTGTTGTTTTTATATCCGTTGCATCCCCGTTTGTTTTCACATGGAGGCTTCGTCGATGTGACGTCACTGCAGGTTCGCACTGGATTGTGGGTTAGAATCGCCCAAATAGGATGCTGTTTTCAACACTGGAAGTATTGGCCGGATGTAGCAGACATCCGGGTACTTCTACCCATCCTAAATCTGGCCACAAGAATCGGAACAATCCTAAAACTTTTTTCTGCCATACTAGATAGTAGAAAGTATGCGATTTGGAACGCAGGGCATGTTCCTTTGCTTTTTCCTAGTATCACAAAATGGAGTTATAATCTTCGGGGTTAAAGCTATAGACCAGATATTGTGGCTCGTATACATTATAATGAAAATGTCAAGCCCTGAAGGCAGCCAGGTATTGTAAAGGGATGCATATTTTTTCTTATTGGCCGTGTCTCCTTGTTTTCTCTTTAAAACATATTGACTGGTCCATGTCCCATACAGTGTCTGCACCCCACCCCGTCCGACTTCTCAGAAAAAGATGAAGTATTTGCTTAGGCCGATTTAGTGAGATCATAGAAAGTCGCTGAAAAGGGGGAGCGGGTGCAGCTTTTTTCCAAAACCGCATAGTATAGTGGGACATTACCACTGCTTTTCAATTAACACTGGACCACACAATGTACACTGAGATGGGGCCCAAACATTAGCCTGCGTAACATATGCTATGACTGCAACGGCAGCAGGTTATATTGGTAACATGTAGCGAGATAGTTCATAACCAAATAGGGATTTTAGAACAATTTCAAAGTGCGGCAAACCATTTCCCATGTAAAGAATGGGAAACATTTATTGTGGTGGAATCCAAGTGGTGTGTGTGTGGTGTGTGTGTGTGTGTGTGTGTGTGTGTGTGTGTGTGTGTGTGTGTGTGTGTGTGTGCGCGTGCATGCATGTGTGTGTGTGTGTGTGCATGTGCATGTGTGAGTGAAGGGGGCCAAACTGTGCACATGTTTCAATAAGTGGTCGCCAAATACAAATGATACATATCAGCATCCATGTTATATCACTGTACAGTTTGTATTGAAGACAGAGAAGCGGTCTTGTTCTCAAATGGACCACCATGTATCTCTGTGGCTCTGGCCCAAGGGATCATGGGATATTTAAAAGGCCACACAGAATATGTAATCCTAGTTGCATAATGTATATGTATGTAACCTCTGATCCCCCCTTTTGCAACGCAACTTTTCCTGTCCCGTGCTATGTCTTAAAGCATTCCTTTGAACAAGATTCATGCAAAACTGAAAGGAGGATACTTCATACTTTATGAGAACGTACACAACTGTTGGAAGACGAAGAAGAAGTATTATAGAATAAATAACTAAATGCATATTCACCTCATCACTTGATATTGAGGCAGTGGTGGATGATGCCATCTTTAGCAACTATAGCTTCTTGTCCTTGAAGGCCACCGTAGCTTCTCTTATTATTCGAAAACTAGGGGTTACCAATGGAGCGTTGCATTCTAGAACTTTCGCTGCCAAACTAGAGGCTGCCAAATATTCAGTAGTTACACACTGCACCTTTAAGTCAAAGATATCAATGAAATCGATACAATATGAATCATAAAAAGTCAAAGTCAAGTCAAGTCAGAGTTTTTTATTGTCAGTTCTGATATATGCAAGAATAAAAATGGCGTTTATCACTGGAACGATAAATATATATAGATATTTAGTATGCCAGAAAAAGATTTAGGATGTCCCAATCAGTGTTGGGAACGTTACTTTAAAAAAGTAATTAGTTATAGTTACTCACTACTTGTTCCAAAAAGTAACTGAGTTAGTAACTGAATTACTTTATAATAGAAGTAACTAGTTACCAGGAAAAGTAACTATTTGCGTTAGCCTACTGTAAAAAAAAAAGTTGCTATATGTCAACAAATTTGGATTTTTCTGAGCAGTTTTCACAAGTCAGTTGACATGAGTAGAACAGAGCTAGGCCTACTTGTAGGCTACATAAGTTAACCTTCAATATTTATTGCACATCAACAGACAGCAAGAGGTTTATCCTGCACTTCAAGTATTTTGTTCTCAACAAAAGTAGTAGGCCTAGAGGAAACTGCTGGATGTACCGTGCTGATCTGCTATCACTGGATTCACTTCAGGGGTGTCGGCTAAAACACCACTTAAGGTCAAAAACGTCAGACTATGAAGCATGAGACGATGAGAGGAGGAGTAAGGATTTATCCTATGTTTATTTCCTTCTTTAACATGCACAGCAGCATACAGATCCCAGTAGAAGAACAATAGCAATATTCGGCTCGTGATGACACGCTAAACAGCTGTTGCAACCGGCGAATCGCGGCTGTTTAATAACGTGCATAAATTATAATTTATAGAGATCGGGAAACTCCATGCACTTACTCACAAGGGTGATGCAAACAAACTCAGGGAGAGCACGTTTAGGTGGTTACTGCGGCAACGCGCACACTCACACAACAGAGAGAGAAAGAAAAAGAAACTTCACTAAACAGGCGCTCCGGCTGACTGACGTGACGGCGCTAACTGACAGTTATAATGTCATCCACACTGAATAAAACACATCTTAAAACACACCGGTCTCCTCACTAGCAGTTTGTGTAGTATGGAGCCAGGGGTGCGTTCGGATTACACAGTTTATTCAATCAATTCATAGTAACGCACCGCATTTAACGTTCAGTAACGATAACGGCGTTGTAACGACGGAAAAAGTAATTAGTTAGATTACGTCGTTACTGAAAAAAGAACGGCGTTACCTAACGGCGTTATTTTAAACGGCGTTATTCCCAACACTGGTCCCAATACATGCACGTCAATTGTAGTATGCTGAAAATACATAAATGCCCCACTAACTCCAAAAGCGTTTTGGAGTATTCGTCTTTATTCTTGACATCTCTTGACATAATGAGAAAAAATCTTCCTTATCTGATTTTTTCTCCCTCCTGTGGCCCTAAAACTCTTCTGTACTTTAGTATGTAGTGTACTAAAAAGAAAAAGTATGTGATTTGGAATGCAGGGAGTGTGTGTATTACATACTGTGAGGAAGAGCACAGAGAGTCTTATAATCTGTCCAGTGGATGTGAGTGATTGATGATGCAACGCTCGGTTAGATTTGACCTTCAGTTATCTGAGAAAAGTCCTCAGGCTCCTTCAACACACTCTACCCAACCTCTGTCTGTCTGCCTGTCACCACCTGCTTATGAAGAAAGAGCCATCACTGACGACAGCACACACAGACAGACACACACACACACACACACACAGACAGACAAAGACACAGACACACAGACAGACAGACACACAGACAGACACACACACACACACACTCTTTCTCTCTCTCTCTCTCTCTCTCTCTCTCTCTAAACACACAGACACACACACAGACATAGACACCCACACAGAGACCGACGCAGTCACACACACACACACACACACACACACACACACACACACACACACACACACACACACACACACACACACACACATTACCGTGCGAGGCACAAGCAGCTAGCTCAGCACTTACAGTATGGATATCTGTAGCTACAGCTGACTGGCACCGCCGTCTTTTCAAGTAGCACAGTAACTTTGATGCACAATAGCCGGCAGGAACAAAAGGAAGATTCCCGGACTATGACTGTGTGTGTGTGTGTGTGTGTGTGTGTGTGTGTGTGTGTGTGTGTGTGTGTGTGTGTGTGTGTGTGTGTGTTTGTGTGTGTCCCCAACCCCATCCCTGCTTCTCCTGTATTGTCTATTTTCTGGGAAAAGCACTACTAATATCACCCTTTTAGCCCCCCATCCATTCCCATTACATCCACCACTGGCCTGGCTACTGACCCATGAGCCATGTGTTTACTCACCAACCCGTGCCCAAGATGAGCTGTCCTTCTCTGGGTGTGTCATCGGCGCGACAGCCAGGGAGGACCAGCCCTCTGCCTGGAAGCTACAATGGCGTCAGATTCTGATCCGCGCTAAACACTCAGTCACCACCCAAGTATTCAGTACGCTGTGTGTGTGTGACCCGATTCTCAGAAATGTCATGGCTACCATGAAAAGCTTGGTTCATGTGTGTTTCTGTCCTCTGTAAGCTGTACGGTTTCTGAGTAACATTTCACAGTACAGCGTGGAAAATCTCTGTCTCACAACCTGTCTACATATTTGATACGCTGGACTAATTTTGGCCTGGGTTGGGATTTAAGGACATAGAAAAGGCAAGTTTATTATATAGCACAATTCAGACACAAGGCCATTCAAAGTGCTTTACAGTGGCATAAAATACACCAAGATTAGACATTAGAAATTGCATTTAGGAGATAGTAAAAACAAAGAAAATACATCAAGATTCAAGATTAGCCTGCATTAGACATCATGTAGGCCGATCACATCCGTGTCTATTCGGACTGAAGTCTCTTTATAGTTTCATAATATATAACATTGCCTGGAATAGATTATAAATTAAATTAATTATTTATTATTATTATATTATTAATTAATTAAAATACTTTTATTAAATCCCTATTTCACTTGTTCACATTACAGGAACCTTAATATAAAGTGTTAACCAGCATCAAAGTCTCTCTCTCTCTCTCTCTCTCTCTCTCTCTCTCTCTCTGTCTCTCTCTCTCTCTCTCTCTCTCTCTCTCTCTCTCTCTCTCTCTCTCTGCTAGTCCACTGCCTGTATAGACCTTCTGCTGGCAGCTCTGTTGATGCAGAGGGACAGGTCAACAAATCAAACTGATTTCCTACGCCAGACTCATCAAACATAAACGTTCAAACTGTTACTGCACTGACCCCTCCACATATAGACCGGACCCTGAACACATACATGTACATATCCACAGCACAAACACAAACACACACACACACACACACACACACACACACACACACACACACACACACACACACACACACACACACACACACACATGCTCTAATTAACCTCATGGTTACACCTGAAACACTTTGGGGGTTGTTGTCACCTTTATGTTTGTATGTTTATCTGTATGTTGACCAGGCACTAAAACGCCATACAGTCACTCAGTTCAAAGCCAGGAGCTTGGGCGGGAGGCGGCCTGATTTATTTTTATTTTTTTTCAAATGGCTAAGAATAGACTTGTACAGGATTCCCCCCACGCCAAAGGCAAACAGCAAAACATTTTCACTACATTAGGGGCTCTGAGGGGTCGGTCAGATCAGCTAGAGAGAAGGCACCTTATTTAGAAGAGGCCATGCAGAGTTAACTCAACCAGTTTCTGAATCACACATTAAATATCACAAAATAAAGACTTGGTCCAGTCTTACAAGTGACTACAGGGGAGACGGTCGGATGTGTGTGTGTGGTTGTGTGTGTGTGTGTGTGTGTGTGTGTGTGTGTGTGTGTGTGTGTGTGTGTGTGTGTGTGTGTGTGTGTGTGTATTCAGTGAGACAAAGACAGAATGGTGGCACTAATTCATCCTGTCGCTCTAGAAAATGATGGCTTTATTGGCTACCTGTCAACGAGCAAAGCCTTTGGAGAAGATATGGTAGCCGAAATGGGTGTTTGTGCATACGTGTGTACGTGTGTGTGTGTGTGTGTGTGTGTGTGTGTGTGTGTGTGTGTGTGTGTGTGTGTGTGTGTGTGTGTGTTATGACCGGTCATGGTCAATGACAAATAGGAATCAATTAGGGCGTGTGTGTGTGTGTGTGTGTGTGTGTGTGTGTGTGTGTGTGTGTGTGTGTGTGTGTGTGTGTGTGTGTGTGTGTGTGTGTGTGTGTGTGTGTGTGTGTGTGTGCTGAGGTTTCTGGGTTAAAGTTGTTTCTCTCTTAGACAAGGTCAAAAACATGAGAAAAACACAAAGCAGGTGATGTCACAAATCATCAGATCAAAACACACTTAAAAAACAGAGTAGAGGATGACATGCCATTCATTCTCTGAAATATTATCAAAGACTTCCATGTGGTGAAGCATTTAAGCCTATAACCTTGAAGAATAGCCTGTGCTGTGTCACCTACTTTGAGTGTGTGTGTGTGTGTGTGTGTGTGTGTGTGTGTGTGTGTGTGTGTGTGTGTGTGTGTGTGTGTGTCTGTGTGTGTGTGTGTGTGTGTGTGTGTGTGTGTGTCTATATGTGTGTGTAGGGGCCTCTCGAGCACTAATGACAGTTGATGATAGGCTGAGCAGAACAGCGCTCTGACTGATGAAAGCTGTTGCGACGCTTTGAGCTAGAGCTATGGAGGTGTGTGTGTGTGTGTGTGTGCGTGTGTGTGTGTGGGGAGGGAGGGAGGGGTCAGATTGTGGCGCACAATAGATAACGCTAATGACACTGCGCTATTTCACAATTTCCCATTCGCCTGGCCAACATGCTGACAACGAGGGCGCACTGCTGAACTCAACGTTACACCTGACAAAAGGGTATTTTTTAAAGGTGCAACAAGGAACTTTTAAATATTTCTGAAACAGTCTAATTTTTTCTCTGATGATAATGAATTACATGTAACAGCAAATGAGACCATCAGTGCAAATAATACTTTTTTTATATCGTTTTTCTTAATGCCTTTGTCATGGGCACGCTAACCCAGGAACAACAGCTGGCGTAGTCAAAACACTACCACTTTTGTCCAAAGGTGGTGCAAGAATGAACGCAAATTAAAAGTTCCTCAGAGCACCTGTAATAGTATTTTTTTTATTTTTTTTTAAACATTGTGGTTTATTAGTTATGAAGATTTAGTGTTGAAGAAACGTTTAAAACCAAGTTTTCAGGGGCTCTCTTTCATTGTATGTTCCATTTTTGTTTTAAGTTTAACATCCCTTGAGTTGGTCATGGGAAATTTCAATAAATGCAAAGGCCAATCTGTGTGATCCTATTGGGCCAATAAGTTAACATTAGCTGTGCCTTCTGGCTGACATTAACCATAGAGTATGTGGTGGGCCCTTGGTGGTCACTGAAACAGTCTGATGAGTCTAGAAGTGATGTGAACCATATGCCCCTGGCCATGTCTGTCACATCGTAACACTTACGGGACATTTTGGATTGGCAGTTAAAAGCGGTTCTTTCCACCAACTACCAAAGAGCTATTAGAAGCCAAATAATGTAAGATCTCATGGAGGAACGCTGTCATATGCTTACAGCAGAGTTGAAGGCACAAACACACACACACACACACACACACACACACACACACACACACACACACACACACACACACACACACACACACACACACACACACACACACACACACACACACAATGATGCCAGGGTTCATACTGTTCTCGTGGCTCAGGAGAGGTCCAACACTCTTATTAGAGTGTTGTTCAGCACTTGGTTTTAATTGCTTTTGAAAATATTTATTTAAGACTTAAAACTAATTAAATTAGTTGGAATCCACAACTACAGTATAAGCAAAAATAAATAAATGCTTAAACCCCTTAAAGCACGTTGTAGGACAGCTGAAACAAGGCAGTGACTTAACCAACAAGCAGTATGACAAAAGCCTGGTGCAGTGTAGGTGTGTGTGTGTGTGTGTGTGTGTGTGTGTGTGTGTGTGTGTGTGTGTGTGTGTGTGTGTGTGTGTGTGTGATGCACATCAAAGGCCGACAGAGCCTCTACTGTAAGTGGCCCCGGGGCTGAAGACTCATCAATCCGTAGACAGCACTGAGGTGGTTTGCTATACATCCCAGTGAGATAGCATCATACATCAAACACACTCTCTGGAAACACTAGCCTGGTCTACAGCTATCTGGTTCTTAAAAGGCCCACACACATGGAAAACATACACCAGCAATGCTAACACACACTAACAATTAGATTGTTGACGCACAGCTGAAAGAGTGAACAGTTTCGATAATACAATCGTAACATATTGGTTTCACGCCTCGTTTCCACATGTCACTCGTTTTACGGAGGTTACTTCTGGTGTCCAACGGAAGGAAATCTCAAGAGTCTGGGCGTCCGTAGCGATTGCGGGCACTCTCACTTGTGTCATTAAACTAATAAATCTTATTGTATTTCATATCAAACGGACACAGATGATGACTGTATTTAATATAAAACTGATAAAAAACTATCCGACTGTATACAGTGTATCACGTATATAAAGTGTGTAATATTTTAGCAGAATAACATTCACTCTGATTCACAAAGTGTTCAAACTATATGAACAAGTACTTTTTAATCATCAAACTGACTTGACAATCAACATTCACTGAGTGGAAGTACATCGCATGTGAACTAACCTAGCAAAACTTCCATACGGTCTGTCCGTAATCCACGTAAAAAGTTCAATTATTTGAACGTATATAATACGGATACCGGACAGAAATATTACGGAGGGGAGGAGTTTCGGAGGCAAACGGACATTACGGAGAATTACATAGGAATGAATGGACTTTTGGTCGGATCCTTTTGGATCGCATACGAGAATGTACGTATGTGGAAACGAGGCGTTAAACTCATATTTCAAGGGGGTAGAGAGTGAGACAGATTTGATAGTTGATACTTTTTTATTCAAAAGGGTCAAATGTGCACCTGCTGCTGCTGCCAGATTGTGGATAAGATGTGAAATATTTGATACTCCCAATAATCTTGATAAATATATTTATCCTCCGCTCACTCCTTTTCCTTTGCTGAATAGTTGGAACGTGTTTTTGAAAGGGAGAATGTGTTACACCCAGTGAGAGGTCAACCTATTACTCAGTTAGACCTGTGTGTGTGTGTGTGTGTGTGTGTGTGTGTGTATGTGTGTGTGTGTGTGTGTGTGTGTGTGTGTTTGTGTGTGTGTGTGTGTGTGTGTGTGTGCCTGTGCCTGTGTGTGTGTGGTGGGCACGCGGAGACAACCCATGCACACCGGATCAGCTATAGATAGAATAGATTTGGAGCTGTACAACTCAACCACACTAATCTCACTTCAAACCCATAACTAAGTGAAATGCAGACCCTCCATACTGTCCATACAGAGAGCTCTGTGTGTACATCAGCTGACAGCAATACAGATGACCTGTTGATACAGAATACACACACATCAGACACACACATCCTGTATGTGCTGTGGAGGACATGGCACCAGGGAGCCCACACACACACACACACACGCACATGCACACACACACACAGACACGCACATGCATACACAGGCACACAGAGGCACACACAAACGCACACACACACACACACACACAAGCAGTGACGCAGACACGCACATACAGAAAGGCACACAGACAAACACACACACACACACAGACACGCAAACACGCACACACACACACTGACACAGACACACAAACACACACGCACACGCACACACACACAGTCTTCAGGCCCTAGGCAGCGAACAGGAGAAGCCTTCTGTGGTGAAATGATGTAATTGCAGCTCAACTGTCCAGAACAAACAAACTCTTTGATCGTCTCCTGCTCCGATGCAAACAAACAGAGGAAGAGGAAGAAGAGGAAAAACAAAGGGCAAGATAATGTGTGTGTGTGTGTGTGTGTGTGTGTGTGTGTGTGTGTGTGTGTGTGTGTGCTGTATAGTCAGTGATGAGAGACAGACAGAGAGAGAGAGGCAGAGAGAGAATGAAGAGGAAAAACAAAGGGCAAGATAATGTATCTGATGCCGTCAGTATAACTGGACTTTCTATCGATAGTATTACACCAGTGCACTCATACAGGCCTTTACAGTAGGATATATGAGAAGGGGAAATAACTCCAGGTGATGAGATAGTGGTTTGCTTACGGGGAGTATTATTATAATTTTTTTTATCAACCAGGAATACTCTCCCACTGAGATTTGAAAATATATTTTTCAAGTGGGTCCGTGCCGAGCATCAAAACATAAAAGTTTCACATACAAATTCAAAAAAATGTACCTTTTAAAAATTACTTACAAGACACACACCAAATCACAATATAACATGAATTCGATTTAAAGCAAGTCAGTGCTCGGTAACTGGTCGTTTGCAAGTTTGTCGTTGAATAGTCCTTAATCTACTATTAGACTATTATCACAGTTATACAAGGAGCAATAGACTGAGGTAACAAGCTAAGGAAAGTGGTCAAAACGCGTGGAGAAGTGAAGGAGAGAGAGAGGTAGAGAGAGAAAGAGGTAGAGAGAGAGAGGAGGAGAGAGAGAGGGAGAGAGAGAGGAGGAGAGAGAGGGAGAGAGAGAGAAAGACAGAGGTAGAGAAAGAGAGAGGGAGAGAGGGAGGGAGACAGAGGTAGAGAAAGAGAGGGAGAGAGAGAGTGAGAAGGAGAGAGAGAGGTAGAGAGAGAGAGGGAGAGAGAGAGGTCGAGAAAGAGAGGGAGGGAGAGAGAGAAAGGGAGAGAGAGATAGAGAGAGAGGGAGAGAGATAGGGAGAGAGAGGGAGAGAGAGAGTGAGAAGAAGAGAGAGAGGTAGAGGGACAGAGAGTGGTAGAGAGAGAGAGGGAGAGAGAGAGAGGGAGAGAGAGAGGGCGGGAGAAGGGCAAAAGTCTGAGTGTGGGAGACCCAGGAATGTTAATCCTCTTTGTATGTCTCCAAAGCAAAATGATTAAACTTTTCTAATATCGGGCCGGACCAGAGAACACTGGGTCATAACTGGGTCAGCCGCGGCACAAGACCAAAGCCGGCGGTTAAGCTCACGGCTTTTTAAATCAACACAACGCTAAGCCACAAACAAACTGGAGTTACTGCCTGAAAGCATTCATGTACAACAGCACAAGTGTAGCCTGTTGGTAGTTTCATGCATGAAACCATGTCTAAGTAAAAGTATATAATGTCCTATATGAAGTGATGAAAACTCAAGTGTGTGTGTGTGTGTGTGTGTGTGTGTGTGTGTGTGTGTGGTGTGTGTGTGTGTGTGTGTGTGTGTGTGTGAGAGAGTGAGTGAGTGAGTGAGTGAGTGAGTGAGTGAGTGAGTGAGTGAGTGAGTGAGTGAGTGAGTGTGTGTGTGTGTGTGTGTGTGTGTGTGTGTGTGTGTGTGTGTGTGTGTGTGTTTGTACATCAGTGGTAGAGTGGCCATGCAAATGTGCACCCTAAATTAACCCAAGCAACACTGTTGTGTAAAGTACTGGCGTGGTTATCCATTAACCTCACACTGTAAAAAAAGAAAAAAATGAAACAGTTAGGAAAACTCAAATATTCAAGGCAATAGTCTGCACTAGATTCATAAATCTTGACACCAACTAAACTTTTTTTTTTTTTTTTTTTTTAAGATATTTTTTTGGCATTTTTATGCTTTATTGATAGTGTAGAGACAGAGTGGAAATGGGGCAGAGAGGGGAGTGACATGCAGAGAACGACCGCGGGCTGGAATCGAAACCGGGTCCGCTGCTGGCCGAGGCCCATGGGGGGGGGACCCAACCAACTGAGCTAAGGGCGCCCCTAAACTCTTTAGTTTGAAGGAAAATGCCTACAAATGAGCCAACTTCATATATTTTGTTGAGATAACTTATCATTCATATGTAATGTAACTTCAAGTTTTAAGTTCTGCCAAGTTATGCCAACACTTGCTCTTTGTTCGTAGATTTTTCAGACAGTTTGGAAAATGTTTAATGTTTGAACATTTTGGTTTGGTTTTGTTTGTTACCTTTACGACAGAGAATTAGTCAGCACTATTGTTATTGTTTAAAATTCTTGGTATGTAAAACTCAAAAGTTGAAGTTATCTCAACAAAAAAAGATGATAAGTTGGCTCAAACATATGCAGCTTCTCCTTAAAACTATTGACTTTTAGTATGGGCCGCACAAATCCCAAATCTCCAAAATCTAGTGCGTACAGTTGCCATAAAATATTGGGTCTTCATAACTTTTTCCCTATTTTTTTTTTTTACAGTGCAATAGCCGGGTCCACGTGATGTGAAATCCATCATGCCCTGTGTGTGCTACTGTGTGAAAATGACCCGGGAAGCTGGCAGCAGGCGTGAGTGTGTGTGTTAAGCAGCAGTCACACAGTAAAACCACTTAGCGGCTACGCTAGGCTAATCAGAGGTGAGAGGTCAGAGCCAAACGGTGTGTGCTTAACCCTCACACTTCCTGGAAACATGTTTCTCTCTGGAGGTGGATGGAGAGACCGCGGCTGTAGCGCTACATTTTCCACCGTCTTGGAGAATCCCCTTAACCCTGGGGGGACTGGTCTTATCCCTTTCTTTCTTTCTCTCTTTTTACTCCCCTCCCTCGTTCCCTCTATCCATCCAAACACGCAAACACGCACGTGCACACACACACACACACACACACACACACACACACACACACACACACACACACACACACACACACACACACATGCACACACACACACACACACAGACACACACATGCAGACACAGACACACACACACACACACACACACACACACACCCCCCCCCCCTCCCCTGCTCTCACCACTTTCAATGAGCTGTATCATTACCAGCAGATTTTAAAAGACAGGGCAGACGGAGAGCAACACAGGGAAAGTGAGGGGGGGGGGCACGGGCGGGTTAAAGTGTGTGTGTGTGTGTGTGTGTGTGTGTGGGGGGGGGGGGGGGGGGCATGTTTGTGTCTGTTACGCACTGGTGTCAGCAGGGAGACAGATTGGGGAAGTATTTCCTTTTGCCTGTCAGAGGAAAGGCCCGCTCACAGGAGGGCCCAGACATCGTAAATCCACTCCCATTCCTTCCATGCTCCTCTCTCTCTCTTTACAGCTCTCTCTCTCTCTCTCTCTCTCTCTCTCTCCATCTCTCTCTTAACATCTCTATCTGTTTGTATCGGGAAGTCGGACATTCCAATTCCTAGTCAGAAATTTCAAATGGAACTTAATTCCCCTCGAGGTCGGAATTCCTACTGGGAATCAAAGGGGAAACCTGGCCAACACAGTCTTCAACATTGCTATGAGATCTCTATGTACAAAATACAACATAGAGCGTTGTTATCAACTGCTATTCCTATCAATGGCTAACCCGAGGTGATGCCTTAAAGGTGCTCCGGGGAACTTTCCGTTTGTGTTCATTCTAGCACCCCCTTTGGACAAAAGCAGTGGTGTTTTTACTACGCCAGCTGTAGTTCCTGGGTGAGCAAATATACCCATGACAAAGGCATTAAGAAAAACAATATAAAAATGGCATTCTTTGTGGTCTCGTTAGATGTCACATGTAATTCATCATCATCAGAGGAAAAATTAGAGTTTCGGAAATATTCCAAAGTACCTCGTAGCACCTTTTAAATGACAAAGCCTTAATCTGTCTTCTTCCATCACTCCTCAAACAAAGACTCATAAATGTTACAATCTCCTGTCTGATCGGTCCTCCACCCTGCTTTGCATCCTGGGAGTTGTGGTACATACTTCTTGCCTTGTTCCGTTAGCTTAGCGTTAGCCAACTGGCCAATTTGCTCTGACCGGACAGAACATTTAATATCACACTACAAGTGTTTAAATAAGGGATCATAAGGCGATTGCTAGACATCCGATCGTTTATGGTTTCTTGTAATTTCCCACTTGAGCTAAATTTTATTTGCGGAGTTCAATACAATCTTAGCCAGATTGAATAACAGAGAACATAAGTTTCTCTGCTATTCAGGCCCTGACACACACACACACACACACACACACACACACACACACACACACACACACACACACACACACACACACACACACACACACACACACACAGATTAGCAGAGCCTCTCTTTACCACAGTCTCTATCCACTACTGTCTGTGGACACACACACACACACTCTAAACCTGCAGTAACCCCTTTGAGCTTGTCCAGCACCCTGACCGGCCCAATTTATCTCTGCCTTTCTGACATGTATTAGTATG
>NC_137215.1:5398838-5431338 GCF_949987685.1 Ammodytes marinus | reverse complement strand
ACCTCCAGCCTTTTGATCATCAGCCGACCCTCTCTACCAACTGAGCCACAGTCGCCCAACTAAAGGTGCTCTGAGGAACTTTCTAGTTTGTGTTAATTGTTGCTTTGGACAAAAGCGGTGGAGTTTTTACGACAGCTGTAGTTCCTGGGCGAGCGTACCCATGACAAAGGCATTCAGAAAAAACAATTTAAAAAAAGCATTCTTTGCCCTGATGGTCTTGTTTGCTGTCACATGTAATGTATGATCATTAGAGGAAAAATGTGATTGTTTCAAAAATATTTAAAAGTTCCTCGTAGCACCTTTAATCTAGACGGATTATTTTAGTAATTATGACTAGTATTTTTTAAATGAACGTATAGCCAAACACTGAGCCAGAGCAGCTGGATATCACAGCCAAAAAGCCTGGCTGCAGGAACAATACATTAATAACAATTTGCATCCATCTTAAACTAATGCTTGTTGTTAAAATCACTTTTTTTGTCAAAATTGGTGATTATCTCCTCACGATCGGCCACCTGTCCTTACTGTGTGTGCGCTGAAAAAACCCAGCTTTAATACACAACCTAGACTCTGTAAACGGGCATGTTGCTAGCTACAGTGGGCCCCCTCTGTTTCCATGAACATATCAGTGCATCAGAAGTCCTCCACTGTTGTCAAAACTCTGAGACATTTCAATTATTGATAATGATGATAGAAAATGCACAATGTTGCACTTATTTTGTCTGGCATATTCAAACGTTAAGAGCAAAAAGTAGCACATTTATATGGTGAGATTGATTACAAGAGATTGGACAAGATTCACATATTTGCCTTTAATTGTTTTTATTGCAGAAAAATCAAGAGACAAGACAGTTCAACAGAATCAGACAAAATACAACACTTGGAATGTTAATTTAAGAAAATAGCCACAGCACAAGGCAGGTAAGGCTGTAAAGAGATAAGGGAGTAAGAGGGTTGAATAGATGGTTAATGGGCTGTGCTTAGCATTTTGCTAGCCAAGCTTGACTACTCTAAACGCTAAAACACTGTAGTCACATTAAACCATTCTCACACACTGATGGCAGATGTTATTACCCATCAGAACAATTATTTGGTGTTCAGTGTCTCTTTGCTCAGGGACACTGGGGGCGGGGATTCGAACCACCAACCCTGCAATCAGTGGACGACTGCCCTAGATGCTTAAGACACAGCCGCCCTCAATAGAGAAAGTCAGGGTTGGTGGGTAAGATGGCAAGGAGGTAAGATAGTGGGTCAACCACTTAAGAAACTGTATGAACAATCCTACCATGAAAACATGATAAGGATGGACTACAACATTTACTCTTACTCCAATGTCTTACCATCAAACAGGAGATATGTTAGGGGTCAGGGGGGAAATAAATGGTAAATGAACTGTGCTTATAAAGTAGAGGGTTAGGGGGTATAACGTCAGTATGGTAAGAGGGTAAGGAGGTAAGATAGTGGATCAACCACTTAAAAAACTGTATGAACAATCCTACCATGAAAACATGATAAGGATGGACTACAACATTTACTCTTACTCCAACCACATTCTGATCACAGTACAATTTCTTACCATCAAGATATAACGTTGGTTAAGGGGGATAGGGGAGATAATTTGGGGGTAAACAATGTATGGTCAGTGGGTAAGGAGGTAAGATAGTGGATCAACCACTTAAAAAACTGTATGAACAATCCTACCATGAAAGCATGATTAGGATGGACTACAACATTTACTCTTACTCCAACCACATTCTGAACACAGTACAATTTCTTATAGGGGGATATAGGGTTCCACATTTTAAACAGTTGGACTGAAGCACTGTTTTGTGCACAAGTCAATTCTCAAACTTAATCCCAGATCTAAAACACCCTTTAGTGTTGTCTTCTGTTGTTGTAACGTTGTGTTGAATAGATGTATTTTCCTGTCTTGAAGTCTTGTTTCTTGATCTTTCTGTGATGTTGTAAATGGAGCTTATGCGATGTAAGGCACATTTTCTGACTTGCTCTGGCAGTTCAGTAATTTCATATCGTATGTCGTATCGTATTGTATCGTAAATGGTATTGTAAGGGGTTTGTGGGTTAGAGGGTAAGTTAGCAGATATAGAGACAAAGGAGTGGGTGGTCTCCACCTCTGCACCAGAACTGTTCCATTCTCTGCAGTAGAGACGGCCTTTTGTTTTGAGCGGCCTCATCCTGGTCCTGATCCAAAGACTGGTCCTTCTTCTTGCCCTTCTGAGGAAATTTGAAAGAAAACAAGAGGAAGAAAGAGTAAGTTTAAGAGATAAAACAAAAATAAACTTTTGTAGTTCAATGTTAAGACAACAGGAGATGACCCAAAGTTGAAGCCAGCTGGATTTGCTCGGCCTTTAAGTCAAGTCAACTTTATTGTCAATTTCTGCAATGTGTGCCAGACTTACAGTTGGAATCTAAATTAGGTTTAAAAGGTGCAGTGTGTATTTTTGCATCATATCAGTGAAAGTTTTCTGTTTCGTACCTTGCAGAAGAATGAGAAGATTCTGCTTCTCTTCTTCTCTGTCTTTTCCTCGTTGACCTTCGATCTGCGACAGAAGCTCCACCAGGGAGACTTCTGCTGCTCTGCTTTCTGAGGAACTTTGGAACCTAAAATGTTGTAGAAATGAAATAAAGATTTTAACTCTGGCTTTATCCAACTTCTAGATTTTTGACTTTTGAGGGGATTCACGTTTACATATATCACCAAATTTGCATAAATATTCAAACATTGAGATACAAAATATTATTGTTTTAATGTAGATAATCAACTGGCAAAGTTTCATGATGATCTTTAAGTTAAACATGTTACAATATTCACCTGCAGTGTCTCCAAGGCTCCTCTGCCGGTCGAGTTTAGAAGGAATTCTGGACACTGAGTAAAGTTCAGCAGCGACTTCCTTTCGGTCTGCTGTAAAGACGAAATAAAGATTTTTAACTCTGGCTTTATCCAACATCTACATTATTGGCTTTCGAAGGGGTTCAAATTGACATACTGTATATTACCACGTTTGCAATTCTTATGAACGAAATTGTAACACAAAATGTTATGACCTAGCAAAGTTCCATAATGATATCTATGAGTTAAAAATGTTACAATATTCACCTGCAGTGTCTCTAACGCTTGTGATGATTTCTACATCTTCCTCCATGATCGGGCTCAATCGCTTCTTACCATGGTCATCTGCTGTGAATTTAAAAAAATGCACATTCAAATTGTTGCATATTTACAAAACATTTCGTGAAAAAAAAATTGTAATACAAAGAATGAATTGCTTTAATGTGGGTAATCAACTGGCAACGTTTCATGATGAAATCTTTAAGTGAGAAAAAATGAACCATATTCACCTGCGTCGTCGAGCCACACAGCTCTCAGGGCCAGCTGTGTGTGAATGGCCCGGGACATTGCTGGTGCTTCTTCTTGGGATGTGAAGTCCTCCTCTTCAATGTCCACTAACACCAGCTCATTGGGGTTTGTCAGGGCTGCTTCTTCAGCCGCCATATTGTCCTCATGGTCAACTGACGAGGCGGCAGATGTCTCCGTTGGACCGGTCGTCTCATTCAGTGACTCAGTTTGGAACAGAGTCTGAATATGGTGGAAACAGATTTTAAAACCATTTAAGAAATTAGGGTTTGGTATTGGCAAGGAGTTCACACATACAATACTCATCATGATACAGGGCAATATTGCGTTATATTTTACCTCATTGTCCTCATGATCGGCAACTGAAGGAGTGGGAGTTGTCTCCTTTGGACTGGTTGTCTCGTCCTTTTGGTCAGTTCCCATGTGATCCTGAGAATTGTCGACCTCTTCGTCAAAGCTTTCTCTGCTCTTGACCTTAATCTGGATCACTCCAGGCACAGTTTGGAACAGAGTCTGAATATAGGGGGAAAATCATTTTAAAAACCATTAAGAAATTAAGGTTTGGAATTGGCAAGGAGTTCACGATACAATACTGATCATGATACAGTGCAATATTGTGTTATATTTTACCTCATTGTCATCATAAGAGTCAAGTGAAGGAGTCGGAGATGTTGCCTCACGACCAGATGTCTCCATATCCTCAAAATTAACATCATCGTCCATGAGCATCTGAGAAGCTTCAAGCTCTTCTGTGCTCTCTTTGCTGGAGACCTTGATCTGAATCACTCCATTGAATGTGTGGTACGGTATCTAAATATAGTGGAAAGAGAATTAAAAAAACAACAGAAATTGTTTGATATCAACAAGTTATCACTGAAATAAATTGTTATTTGTATTTATTAAGACACTACTAATATTGTAATTTATTATTTTTTTATATTATTATTATTAATATATTTAATATAATTTTGTTTAATTTTTTAATTTGTAAAATTTTCTTTAATTTATTTATTATTATTTATTTTTTATTTGTATTCATTTAACTACAATTTGAAATGCACGTACCTCTTGTGGCTTAGCAGACGAGCCGGTGGGGGAAAAAGTTGAGCGGACCTCTTCGGCCTCTGGTGTGATGACATCGTCCTGGTTACCACAATCAACGCGAGGAGACGTAACTGCAGGACAGGGAGACACAGTTACAGTAGCAGCCTGGACCACACATTGTCCTACCTGTTCCTTCACGTCTGCTGAGGTGGGTCCACTCTCCACTAGGACTTTTTCTAAATCCTTATCAATGTTGTCTGGACTTCCAGCGACATTTTCAACCTGTTCGAAAGAAAGTGATATGATGTGAGATATACTTTTCACACTAAATATGTTCGCACAAAAAATTGTATATATTTTTTGTACTATTAAATGCTATGGACAGTCCCAACAGCCAAAAAGAACGGAGAATCGGAGCCTCACTCTGATTGGTCAAAGTGTATCGCTCATATTTTCTTTGACCAATCAGAAATCATATACCCCAGCTTTAAGGCAGCACAATTTAATGTTAATGAATTCAGGTTCACACAGTTCACTAAAGTAAAAGTCTCAATACCAGACGGTCAGAGTCCAGAGCGCTTTGAGGCTCCTCTTCATCAGAGTCTGCATCAGCTTCTTGGTAGACCATGAGGATGGCAGACAGGTAGCCCTCTGCTCTGGTGACCTTCTTAGGGACACACCTCCTGCTTTTACTGCTGGAGGGTCCGGAGGTTGGTTCACTGGCTCTTTGGCTTTCTGCCTCAGTGTCCGATACCTCTTCAGTCTGATGGGAAAAGTGGCAAACTGTTAGATATACTTCTTACATGGATGATTGCTATAACATTGTTTTTTAAAGCATTTAAGGTGTTTATTTTACTAAACATGATCTGTTTTTGAATGTTGCAGTAGTTTAATCTAAAACAATGCACCAGATTTTCTAAACTCATATGACTTTGTATGTATATTCTTGTTTTTTTCAAATCTTTAGCGTATATTTTGTATAAAGAATCCTAAAATGGAAAAAGTTTAGTAAAGTCGGCTACAAGAAAAACTAAATCTTACTGAGGTACTGTTCATGTGAATTGTTAACTACATTTTCGAGAAATAACTAATACATGTAGAGAGTTGGTTGGTTAATTTTGTACCTCTGTCAGTTGAGACATCCAATGGTTATTCTCCAGTATCTTTCTATGTAATGACGACATGTTTGTCTTCGGTTTTGGGGACGAGCCGATGGGGGAAAAAGTTGAGCGGACTTCTTCGGCCTCTGGTGTGATGACATCGTCCTGGTTACCACAATCACCGATCTCCAGATGGTCCAATGAGACGCGAGGAGACGTAACTGCAGGACAGGGAGACACAGTTACAGTAGCAGCCTGGACCACACATTGTCCTACCTGTTCCTTCACGTCTGCTGAGGTGGGTCCACTCTCCACTAGGACTTCTTCTAAATCCTTTTCAATGTTGTCTGGACTTCCAGCGACATTTTCAATCTGTTAGAAAGAAAGTGATATAATGTTAGATATACTTTTCACACTAAATATGTTCGCACAAAAAATTATAAATAGTTTGTGTACTATTAAATGCTTTGGACAGTCCCAACAGCCAAAAAGAACGGACCAATCAGAAATCATATACCCCAGCTTTAAGGCAGCACAATTAATTTGAATGAATTCAGGTTCACACAGTTCACTAAAGTAAAAGTCTCAATACCAGACGGTCAGAGTCCAGAGCGCTTTGAGGCTCCTCTTCATCAGAGTCTGCATCAGCTTCTTGGTAGACCATGAGGATGGCAGACAGGTAAGCCTCTGCTCTGGTGACCTTCTTAGGGACAAACCTCCTGGTTTTACTGCTGGAGGGTCTGGAGGTTGGTTCACTGGCTATTTGGCTTTCTGCTTCAGTGTCCGATACCTCTTCAGTCTGATGGGAAAAGTGGCAAACTGTTAGATATACTTTTTACATGCATGATAGCTCAGATTGTGTATGTAAACTTTTGTTTTCAACAAATCTTTAGTTTATATTCAGTATAAAGAAGCCTAAAATGGAAAACGTTAAATAAAGTAGGCAACAAGAAAAACTAAATCCTACTGAAGTACTGTTCATGTGTTTTTGTAAACTCAATTTCCGAGAAATAACTAATGACTGAATCTCTAAAATCAATGTAATGCCATAAAAGGCCCATTATTACCCTCATATATTTAGTGTAGTGGAAGTATATAGTAGTCTAACATGAAAATACTCAAGTAAAGTACAAAAAACACAATTGTACACCACTTGTAGGCCTACATGTAAAGTAAATGTAGTTAGTTTGCGGGGTTTTTCCCCTTTCATATGTAGTGCAATAAAAGGATACAATGAAAATACTCAAATAATGTAGGCTACAAGAACAACAATAGTGCTGAGTACAGCACTTGTCCATGTAAAGTAAATGTAGTGAGTTGGTTGGTTAATACTGTACCTCTGTCAGTTGAGACATCCTATGGTTCTTCTCCAGTATCTTTCTCTGTAATGACGACATGTTTGTCTTCGGTTTTGTAGATAACTCGATAAGTTTTGGTGAACTTTTGGTTTTCTGTGACTTATCACTTCAGTGTCCAGGACTGAAATGAAGCTGTTCCCTCAGAATGATGACATCACAGAGTTCTATTCTTTAATATGTCATGTTCTAAATATGTCTGTTGCATTTTTCCCTTGTTTGTGTGTGTTCTAGAATATCAGTATTCTAATTTATGCAAATTATGTTATGTTTTAAAATGGCGGTTGTCCAGGCAACCAAAGTTAGATGATAAAAATGAGTTCCTCACAGAAACATGGAGGCTAATAAAAGGGCATTGTATTAAATCCCATATTATAAAAATCGCACATGAAAACAGTACAGCTCCAACAATAAACTATGCTCCACACCACACACACACAATGCTGGCCATCAGACCCCCCCCCCCCCCCCTCCCAAAATATTTTCTCAACGGATCTCCACGAATCACATAGATGGCCATTTTTGTTTCCAAAATGGCGAATTTGGCCGAAAGGTGACGAGTTTGCATGCCTGTTTGTCAAAATTGGTGAATATCTCCTCATGATCGGCCACCTGTCCTTACTGTGTGTGCGCTGAAAAAAACCCAGCTTTAATACACAACCTAGACTCTGTAAACGGGCATGTTGCTAGCTACAGTGGGCCCCCTCTGTTTCCATGAACATATCAGTGCATCAGAAGTCCTCCACTGTTGTCAAAACTCTGAGACATTTCAATTATTGATAATGATGATAGAAAAAGCACAATGTTGCAGTTATTTTGTATGGCATATTCAAACGTTAAGAGCAAAAAGTAGCACATTTATATGGTGAGATTGATTACAAGAGATTGGACAAGATTCACATGTTTGCCTTTAATTGTTTTTATTGCAGAAAAATCAAGAGACAAGAAAGTTCAACAGAATCAGACAAAATACAACACTTGGAATGTTAAAGTAAGAAAATGGCCACAGCACAAGGCAGGTAAGGGTGTAAAGAGATAAGGGAGTAAGAGGGTTGAATAGATGGTTAATGGGCTGTGCTTAGCATTTTGCTAGCCGTGCTTGACTACTCAACACGCTAAAACACTGTAGTCACATTAAACCATTCTCACACACTGATTGCAGATGTTGTTACCCATCAGAACAATTATTTGGTGTTCAGTGTCTCTTTGCTCAGGGACACTGGGGGCGGGGGATTCGAACCACCAACCCTGCAATCAGTGGACGACTGCCCTAGATGCTTAAGAAACAGCCGCCCACAATAGAGAAAGTCAGGGTAAGTGGGTAAGATGGTAAGGAGGTAAGATAGTGGGTCAACCACTTAAGAAACTGTATGAACAATCCTACCATGAAAACATGATAAGGATGGACTACAACATTTACTCTTACTCCAATGTCTTACCATCAAACAGGAAATATGTTAGGGGTCAGGGGGGAAATAAATGGTAAATGGACTGTGCTTATAAAGGACTTTGCCAGCCATACATGACCACTCAAAGCACTTAACACTGTAGTCGCATTGACACATTCACACACATTCAGTCATAGTAGAGGGTTAGGGGGGTATAACGTCAGTATGGTAAGAGGGTAAGGAGGTAAGATAGTGGATCAACCACTTAAAAAAAACTGTATGAACAATCCTACCATGAAAACATGCTAAGGATGGACTACAACATTTACTCTTACTCCAACCACATCCTGAGCACAAAGTCCAATTTCTTACCATCAAGATATAACGTTGGTTAAGGGGGATAGGGGAGATAATTTGGGGGTAAACAATGTATGGTAAGTGGGTAAGGAGGTAAGATAGTGGATCAACCACTTAAAAAACTGTATGAACAATCCTAACATGAAAACATGATTAGGATGGACTACAACATTTACTCTTACTCCAACCACATTCTGAACACAGTACAATTTCTTATGGGGAGATGTAGGGTTCCAAATTTTAAACAGTTGGACTGAAGCACTGTTTTGTGCACAAGTCAATTCTCAAACTTAATCCCAGATCTAAAACACCCTTTAGTGTTGTCTTCTGTTGTTGTAACGTTGTGTTGAATAGATGTATTTTCCTGTCTTGAAGTCTTGTTTCTTGATCTTTCTGTGATGTTGTAAATGGAGCTTATGCGATGTAAGGCACATTCTCTGACTTGCTCTGGCAGTTCAGTAATTTCATATCGTATGTCGTATCGTATTGTATCGTAAATGGTACTGTACGGGGTTTGTGGGTTAGGGGGTAAGTTAGCAGATATAGAGACAAAGGAGTGGGTGGTCTCCACCTCTGCACCAGAACTGTTCCATTCTCTGCAGTAGAGACGGCCTTTTGTTTTTAATGGCCTCATCCTGGTCCTGATCCAAAGACTGGTCCTTCTTCTTGCCCTTCTGAGGAAATTTGAAAGAAAACAAGAGAAAGAAAGAGTAAGTTTAAGAGATAAAACAAAAATAAACTTTTGTAGTTCAATGTTAAGACAACAGGAGATGACCCAAAGTTGAAGCCAGCTGGATTTGCTCGGCCTTTAAGTCAAGTCAACTTTATTGTCAATTTCTGCAATGTGTGCCAGACTTACAGTTGGAATCGAAATTAGGTTTAAAAGGTGCAGTGTGTATTTTTGCATCATCTATCAGTGAAAGTTTTCTGTTTCGTACCTTGCAGAAGAATGAGAAGATTCTGCTTCTCTTCTTCTCTGTCTTTTCCTCGTTGACCTTCGATCTGCGACAGAAGCTCCACCAGGGAGACTTCTGCTGCTCCGCTTTCTGAGGAACTTTGGAACCTAAAATGTTGTAAAAATGAAATAAAGATTTTAACTCTGGCTTTATCCAACATCTAGATTTTGGACTTTTGAGGGGATTCACGTTTACATATATCACCAGATTTGCATAAATATTCAAACATTGAGATACAAAATATTATTGTTTTAATGTAGATAATCAACTGGCAAAGTTTCATGATGATCTTTAAAGTTTAAAATGTTGCAATATTCACCTCCAACGCTCCTCTGCCGGTCGAGTTTCGAAGGAATTCTGGACACTGAGTAAAGTTCAGCAGCGACTTCCTTTCGGTCTGCTGTAAAGACGAAATAAAGACTTTAACTCTGGCTTTATCCAATATCAACATTATTGGCTTTCAAAAGCGGTTAAGATTGATATACTGTATATTACCACGTTTGCAATTCTTATGAACAAAATTGTAACACAAAATGTTATGACCTAGCAAAGTTCCATAATGATATCTATGAGTTAAAAATGTTACAATATTCACCTGCAGTGTCTCTAACGCTTGTGATGATTTCTACATCTTCCTCCATGATCGGGCTCAATCGCTTCTTACCATGGTTATCTGCTGTGAATTTAAAAAAATGCACATTAAAATTTTGCATATTTACAAAATAATTCGGAAAAAAAACTGTAATACAAAGAATGAATTGCTTTAATGTGGGTAATCAACTGGCAACGTGTCATGATGAAATCTTTAAGTGAGAAAAAATGAACCATATTCACCTGCGTCGTCGAGCCACACAGCTCTCAGGGCTTCGATGGTGGATTTCAAAGCCGGGGACATTGCTGGTGCTTCTTCTTGGGATGTGAAGTCCTCCTCTTCAATGTCCACTAACACCAGCTCATTGGGGTTTGTCAGGGCTGCTTCTTCAGCCGCCATATTGTCCTCATGGTCAACTGACGAGGCGGCAGATGTCTCCTTTGGACCGGTCGTCTCATTCAGTGACTCAGTTTGGAACAGAGTCTGAATATGGTGGAAACAGATTTTTATAACCATTAAGACATTAGGGTTTGGTATTGGCAAGGAGTTCACACATACAATACTCATCATGATACAGTGCAATATTGCGTTATATTTTACCTCATTGTCATCATAACAGTCAAGTGAAGGAGTCGGAGATGTTGCCTCACGACCAGATGTCTCCATATCCTCAAAATTAACATCATCCTCCACGAGCATCTGAGAAGCTTCAAGCTCTTCTGTGCTCTCTTTGCTGGAGACCTTGATCTGAATCACTCCATTGAATGTGTGGTACGGTATCTAAATATAGTGGAAAGAGAATTAAAAAAACAACAGAAATTGTTTGATATCAACAAGTTATCACTGAAATAAATTGTTATTTGTATTTATTAAGACACTACTAATATTGTAATTTATTATTTTTTTATATTATTATTATTATTATTAATAATATTATTATTATTAATATATTTAATTTAATTTTGTTTAATTTTTTAATTTTGTAAAATTTTCTTTAATTTATTTATTATTATTATTTTTTTATTCATTTAACTACAATTTAAAATGCACAAACCTCTTGTGGCTCAGCAGACGAGCCGGTGGGGGAAAAAGTTGAGCGGACCTCTTCGGCCTCTGGTGTGATGACATCGTCCTGGTTACCACAATCAACGCGAGGAGACATAACTGCAGGACAGGGAGACACAGTTACAGTAGCAGCCTGGACCACACATTGTCCTACCTGTTCCTTCACGTCTGCTGAGGTTGGTTCACTCTCCACTAGGACTTCTTCTAAATCCTTTTCAATGTTGTCTGGACTTCCAGCGACATTTTCAACCTGTTTGAAAGAAAGTGATATGATGTGAGATATACTTTTCACACTAAATATGTTCGCACAAAAAATTGTATATATTTTTTGTACTATTAAATGCTATGGACAGTCCCAACAGCCAAAAAAAACGGAGAATCGGAGCCTCGCTCTGATTGGTCAAAGTGTATCGCTCATGTTTTCTTTGACCAATCAGAAATCATATACCCCAGCTTTAAGGCAGCACAATTTAATGTTAATGAATTCAGGTTCACACAGTTCACTAAAGTAAAAGTCTCAATACCAGACGGTCAGAGTCCAGAGCGCTTTGAGGCTCCTCTTCATCAGAGTCTGCATCAGCTTCTTGGTAGACCATGAGGATAGCAGACAGGTAGCCCTCTGCTCTGGTGACCTTCTTAGGGACACAGCTCCTGCTTTTACTGCTGGAGGGTCTGGAGGTTGGTTCACTGGCTCTTTGGCTTTCTGCCTCAGTGTCCGATACCTCTTCAGTCTGATGGGAAAAGTGGCAAACTGTTAGATATACTTCTTACATGGATGATTGCTATAACATTGTTTTTTAAAGCATTTAAGGTGTTTATTTGACTAAACATTATCTGTTTTTAAATGTTGCAGTAGTTTAATCTAAAACAATGCACCAGATTTTCTAAACTCATATGATTTTGTATGTATATTCTTGTTTTTTTCAAATCTTTAGTGTATATTTTGTATAAAGAATCCTAAAATGGAAAAAGTTTAGTAAAGTCGGCTACAAGAAAAACTAAATCTTACTGAGGTACTGTTCATGTGAATTGTTAACTACATTTTCGAGAAATAACTAATACATGTAGTGAGTTGGTTGGTTAATTTTGTACCTCTGTCAGCTGAGACATACAATGGTTATTCTCCAGTATCTTTCTATGTAATGACGACATGTTTGTCTTCGGTTTTGGGGACGAGCCGGTGGGGGAAAAAGTTGAGCGGACTTCTTCGGCCTCTGGTGTGATGACATCGTCCTGGTTACCACAATCACCGATCTCCAGACGGTCCAATGAGACGCGAGGAGACGTAACTGCGGGACAGGGAGACACAGTTACAGTAGCAGCCTGGACCACACATTGTCCTACCTGTTCCTTCACGTCTGCTGAGGTGGGTTCACTCTCCACTAGGACTTCTTCTAAATCCTTATCAATGTTGTCTGGACTTCCATCGACATTTTCAACCTGTTAGAAAGAAAGTGATATGATGTGAGATATACTTTTCACACTAAATATGTTCGCACAAAAAAATATAAATAGTTTGTGTACTATTAAATGCTATGGACAGTCCCAACAGCCAAAAAGAACGGACCAATCAGAAATCATATACCCCAGCTTTAAGGCAGCACAATTAATTTGAATGAATTCAGGTTCACACAGTTCACTAAAGTAAAAGTCTCAATACCAGACGGTCAGAGTCCAGAGCGCTTTGAGGCTCCTCTTCATCAGAGTCTGCATCAGCTTCTTGGTAGACCATGAGGATGGCAGACAGGTAGCCCTCTGCTCTGGTGACCTTCTTAGGGACACACCTCCTGCTTTTACTGCTGGAGGGTCTGGAGGTTGGTTCACTGGCTCTTTGGCTTTCTGCCTCAGTGTCCGTTACCTCTTCAGTCTGATGGGAAAAGTGGCAAACTGTTAGATATACTTTTTACATGCATGATAGCTCAGATTGTGTATGTAAACTTTTGTTTTCAACAAATCTTTAGTTTATATTCAGTATAAAGAAGCCTAAAATGGAAAACGTTAAATAAAGTAGGCAACAAGAAAAACTAAATCCTACTGAAGTACTGTTGATGTGTTTTTGTAAACTCAATTTCAGAGAAATAACTAATGACTGAATCTCTAAAATCAATGTAATGCCATAAAAGGCCCATTATTACCCTCATATATTTAGTGTAGTGGAAGTATATAGTAGTCTAACATGAAAATACTCAAGTAAAGTACAAAAAACACAATTGTACACCACTTGTAGGCCTACATGTAAAGTAAATGTAGTGAGTTGGTTGGTTAATACTGTACCTCTGTCAGTTGAGACATCCTATGGTTCTTCTCCAGTATCTTTCTCTGTAATGACGACATGTTTGTCTTCGGTTTTGTAGATAACTCGATAAGTTTTGGTGAACTATTGGTTTTCTGTGACTTATCACTTCAGTGTCCAGGACTGAAATGAAGCTTTTCCCTCAAAATGATGACATCACAGAGTTCTATTCTTTAATATGTCATGTTCTAAATATGTCTGTTGCATTTTTCCCTTGTTTGTGTGTGTTCTAGAATATCAGTATTCTAATTTATGCAAATTATGTTATGTTTTAAAATGGCGGTTGTCCAGGCAACCAAAGTTAGATGATAAAAATGAGTTCCTCACAGAAACATGGAGGCTAATTGTATTAAATCCCATATTATAAAAATCGCACATGAAAACAGTACAGCTCCAACAATAAACTATGCTCCACACCACACACACACAATGCTGGCAATCAGACCCCCCCCCCTCCCCCCCTCCCAAAATATTTTCTCAACGGATCTCCACGAATCACAATTTTGTTTCCAAAATGGCGAATTTGGTCGAAAGGTGACGAGTTTGCATGCCTGTTTGTCAAAATTGGTGAATATCTCCTCACGATCGGCCACCTGTCCTTACTGTGTGTGCGCTGAAAAAAACCCAGCTTTAATACACAACCTAGACTCTGTAAACGGGCATGTTGCTAGCCACAGTGGGCCCCCTTTGTTTCCATGAACATATCAGTGCATCAGAAGTCCTCCACTGTTGTCAAAACTCTGAGACATTTCAATTATTGATAATGATGATAGAAACTTCACAATGTTGCACTTATTTTGTCTGGCATATTCAAACGTTCACAGCAAAAAGTATCACATTTATATGGTGAGATTGATTACAAGAGATTGGACAAGATTCACATGTTTGCCTTTAATTGTTTTTATTGCAGAACAATCAAGAGACAAGACAGTTCAACAGAATCAGACAAAATACAACACTTGGAATGTTAATGTAAGAAAATGGCCACAACACAAGGCAGGTAAGGGTGTAAAGAGATAAGGGAGTAAGAGGGTTGAATAGATGGTTAATGGGCTGTGCTTAGCATTTTGCTAGCCGTGCTTGACTACTCAAAACGCTAAAACACTGTAATCACATTAAACCATTCTCACACACTGATGGCAGATGTTGTTACCCATCAGAACAATTATTTGGTGTTCAGTGTCTCTTTGCTCAGGGACACTGGGGGCGGGGGATTCGAACCACCAACCCTGCAATCAGTGGACGACTGCCCTAGATGCTTAAGACACAGCCTCCCTCAATAGAGAAAGTCAGGGTTGGTGGGTAAGATGGTAAGGAGGTAAGATAGTGGGTCAACCACTTAAGAAACTGTATGAACAATCCTACCATGAAAACATGATAAGGATGGACTACAACATGTACTCTTACTCCAATGTCTTACCATCAAACAGGAGATATGTTAGGGGTCAGGGGGGAAATAAATGGTAAATGGACTGTGCTTATAAAGGACTTTGCCAGCCATACATGACCACTCAAAGCACTTAACACTGTAGTCGCATTTACACATTCACACACATTCATTCATAAAAGAGGGTTAGGGGGTATAACGTCAGTATGGTAAGAGGGTAAGGAGGTAAGATAGTGGATCAACCACTTAAAAAACTGTATGAACAATCCTACCATGAAAACATGCTAAGGATGGACTACAACATTTACTCTTACTACAAACACATCCTGAACACAAAGTCCAATTTCTTACCATCGAGATATAACGTTGGTTAAGGGGGATAGGGGAGATTGTTTGGGGGTAAACAATGTATGGTCAGTGGGTAAGGAGGTAAGATAGTGGATCAACCACTTAAAAAACTGTATGAACAATCCTAACATGAAAACATGATTAGGATGGACAACAACATTTACTCTTACTCCAACCACATTCTGATCACAGTACAATTTCTTATGGGGAGATATAGGGTTCCAAATTTTAAACAGTTGGACTGAAGCACTGTTTTGTGCACAAGTCAATTCTCAAACTTAATCCCAGATCTAAAACACCCTTTAGTGTTGTCTTCTGTTGTTGTAACGTTGTGTTGAATAGATGTATTTTCCTGTCTTGAAGTCTTGTTTCTTGATCTTTCTGTGATGTTGTAAATGGAGCTTATGCGATGTGAGGCACATTTTCTGACTTGCTCTGGCAGTTCAGTAATTTCATATCGTATGTCGTATCGTATTGTATCGTAAATGGTATTGTAAGGGGTTTGTGGGTTAGGGGGTTAGTTAGCAGATATAGAGACAAAGGAGTGGGTGGTCTCCACCTCTGCACCAGAACTGTTCCATTCTCTTCAGTAGAGACGGCCTTTTGTTTTTAACGGCCTCATCCTGGTCCTGATCCAAAGACTGGTCCTTCTTCTTGCCCTTCTGAGGAAATTTGAAAGAAAACAAGAGGAAGAAAGAGGAAGTTTAAGAGATAAAACAAAAATAAACTTTTGTAGTTCAATGTTAAGACAACAGGAGATGACCCAAAGTTGAAGCCAGCTGGATTTGCTCGACCTTTAAGTCAAGTCAACTTTATTGTCAATTTCTGCAATGTGTGCCAGACTTACAGTTGGAATCGAAATTAGGTTTAAAAGGTGCAGTGTGTATTTTTGCATCATCTATCAGTGAAAGTTTTGTGTTTCGTACCTTGCAGAAGAATGAGAAGATTCTGCTTCTCTTCTTCTCTGTCTTTTCCTCGTTGACCTTCGATCTGCGACAGAAGCTCCACCAGGGAGACTTCTGCTGCTCCGCCTTCTGAGGAACTTTGGAACCTAAAATGTTGTAAAGATGAAATAAAGATTTTAACTCTGGCTTTATCCAACATCTAGATTTTGGACTTTTGAGGGGATTCACATTTACATATATCACCAGATTTGCATAAATATTCAAACATTGAGATGCAAAATATTATTGTTTTAATGTAGATAATCAACTGGCAAAGTTTCATGATGATCTTTAAAGTTTAAAATGTTGCAATATTCACCTGCAGTGTCTCCAAGGCTCCTCTGCCGGTCGAGTTTGGAAGGAATTCTGGACACTGAGTAAAGTTCAGCAGCGACTTCCATTCGGTCTGATGTAAAGACGAAATAAAGATTTTTAACTTTGGCTTTATCCAACATCTACATTATTGGCTTTCAAAAGTGGTTAAGATTGATATACTGTATATTACCACGTTTGCATTCTTATGAACAAAATTGTAACACAAAATGGTATGACCTAGCAAAGTTTCATAATGATATCTATGAGTTAAAAATGTTACAATATTCACCTGCAGTGTCTCTAACGCTTGTGATGATTTCTACATCTTCCTCCATGATCGGGCTCAATCGCTTCTTACCATGGTTATCTGCTGTGAATTTAAAAAAATGCACATTCAAATTTTTGCATATTTACAAAACATTTTGTGGAAAAAAAACTGTAATACAAAGAATGAATTGCTTTAATGTGGGTAATCAACTGGCAACGTTTCATGATGAAATCTTTAAGTGAGAAAAAATGAACCATATTCACCTGCGTCGTCGAGCCACACAGCTCTCAGGGCTTCGATGGTGGATTTCAAAGCCGGGGACATTGCTGGTGCTTCTTCTTGGGATGTGAAGTCCTCCTCTTCAATGTCCACTAACACCAGCTCATTGGGGTTTGTCAGGGCTGCTTCTTCAGCCGCCATATTGTCCTCATGGTCAACTGACGAGGCGGTAGATGTCTCCTTTGGACCGGTCGTCTCATTCAGTGACTCAGTTTGGAACAGAGTCTGAATATAGGGGGAAAATCATTTTAAAAACCATTAAGAAATTAAGGTTTGGAATTGGCAAAGAGTTTACGATACAATACTGATCATGATACAGTGCAATATTGCGTTATATTTTACCTCATTGTCATCATAACAGTCAAGTGAAGGAGTCGGAGATGTTGCCTCACGACCAGATGTCTCCATATCCTCAAAATTAACATCATCCTCCACGAGCATCTGAGAAGCTTCAAGCTCTTCTGTGCTCTCTTTGCTGGAGACCTTGATCTGAATCACTCCATTGAATGTGTGGTACGGTATCTAAATATAGTGGAAAGAGAATTAAAAAAACAACAGAAATTGTTTGATATCAACAAGTTATCACTGAAATAAATTGTTATTTGTATTTATTAAGACACTACTAATATTGTAATTTATTATTTTTTTATATTATTATTATCATTATTATTATTATTATTATTATTATTATTAATATATTTAATTTAATTTAGTTTAATTTTGTAAAATTTTCATTAATTTATTTATTATTATTTATTTTTTATTTTTATTCATTTAACTACAATTTAAAATGCACAAACCTCTTGTGGCTCAGCAGACGAGCCGGTGGGGGAAAAAGTTGAGCGGACCTCTTCGGCCTCTGGTGTGATGACATCGTCCTGGTTACCACAATCAACGCGAGGAGACGTAACTGCAGGACAGGGAGACACAGTTACAGTAGCAGCCTGGACCACACATTGTCCTACCTGTTCCTTCACGTCTGCTGAGGTGGGTTCACTCTCCACTAGGACTTTTTCTAAATCCTTATCAATGTTGTCTGGACTTCCAGCGACATTTTCAACCTGTTCGAAAGAAAGTGATATGATGTGAGATATACTTTTCACACTAAATATGTTCGCACAAAAAATTGTATATATTTGTTGTACTATTAAATGCTATGGACAGTCCCAACAGCCAAAAAGAACGGAGAATCGGAGCCTCGCTCTGATTGGTCAAAGTGTATCGCTCATGTTTTCTTTGACCAATCAGAAATCATATACCCCAGCTTTAAGGCAGCACAATTTAATGTTAATGAATTCAGGTTCACACAGTTCACTAAAGTAAAAGTCTCAATACCAGACGGTCAGAGTCCAGAGCGCTTTGAGGCTCCTCTTCATCAGAGTCTGCATCAGCTTCTTGGTAGACCATGAGGATGGCAGACAGGTAGCCCTCTGCTCTGGTGACCTTCTTAGGGACACACCTCCTGCTTTTACTGCTGGAGGGTCCGGAGGTTGGTTCACTGGCTCTTTGGCTTTCTGCCTCAGTGTCCGATAACTCTTCAGTCTGATGGGAAAAGTGGCAAACTGTTAGATACACTTCTTACATGGATGATTGCTATAACATTGTTTTTTAAAGCATTTAAGGTGTTTATTTTACTAAACATCTGTTTTTAAATGTTGCAGTAGTTTAATCTAAAACAATGCACCAGATTTTCTAAACTCATATGATTTTGTATGTATATTCTTGTTTTTTTCAAATCTTTAGTGTATATTTTGTATAAAGAATCCTACAATGGAAAAAGTTTAGTAAAGTCGGCGACAAGAAAAACTAAATCTTACTGAGGTACTGTTCATGTGAATTGTTAACTACATTTTTGAGAAATAACTAATACATGTAGTGAGTTGGTTGGTTAATTTTGTACCTCTGTCAGTTGAGACATCCAATGGTTATTCTCCAGTATCTTTCTATGTAATGACGACATGTTTGTCTTCGGTTTTGGGGACGAGCCGGTGGGGGAAAAAGTTGAGCGGACTTCTTCGGCCTCTGGTGTGATGACATCGTCCTGGTTACCACAATCACCGATCTCCAGACGGTCCAATGAGACGCGAGGAGACGTAACTGCGGGACAGGGAGACACAGTTATAGGAGCAGCCTGGACCACACATTGTCCTACCTGTTCCTTTAGATCTGCTGAGGTGGGTCCACTCTCCACTAGGACTTCTTCTAACCCTTGTTCAATGTTGTCTGGACTTCCAGCGACATTTTCAACCTGTTAGAAAGAAAGTGATATAATGTTAGATATACTTTTCACACTAAATATGTTCACACAAAAAATGTTATATATTTTTTGTACTATTAAATGCTATGGACAGTCCCAACAGCCAAAAAAAACGGAGAATCGGAGCCTCGCTCTGATTGGTCAAAGTGTATCGCTCATGTTTTCTTTGACCAATCAGAAATCATATACCCCAGCTTTAAGGCAGCACAATTTAATGTTAATGAATTCAGGTTCACACAGTTCACTAAAGTAAAAGTCTCAATACCAGACGGTCAGAGTCCAGAGCGCTTTGAGGCTCCTCTTCATCAGAGTCTGCATCAGCTTCTTGGTAGACCATGAGGATAGCAGACAGGTAGCCCTCTGCTCTGGTGACCTTCTTAGGGACACACCTCCTGCTTTTACTGCTGGAGGGTCTGGAGGTTGGTTCACTGGCTCTTTGGCTTTCTGCCTCAGTGTCAGATACCTCTTCAGTCTGATGGGAAAAGTGGCAAACTGTTAGATACACTTCTTACATGGATGATTGCTATAACATTGTTTTTTAAAGCATTTAAGGTGTTTATTTTACTAAACATTATCTGTTTTTAAATGTTGCAGTAGTTTAATCTAAAACAATGCATCAGATTTTCTAAACTCATATGATTTTGTATGTATATTCTTGTTTTTTTCAAATCTTTAGTGTATATTTTGTATAAAGAATCCTAAAATGGAAAAAGTTTAGTAAAGTCGGCTACAAGAAAAACTAAATCTTACTGAGGTACTGTTCATGTGAATTGTTAACTACATTTTCGAGAAATAACTAATACATGTAGTGAGTTGGTTGGTTAATTTTGTACCTCTGTCAGTTGAGACATCCAATGGTTATTCTCCAGTATCTTTCTATGTAATGACGACATGTTTGTCTTCGGTTTTGGGGACGAGCCGATGGGGGAAAAAGTTGAGCGGACTTCTTCGGCCTCTGGTGTGATGACATCGTCCTGGTTACCACAATCACCGATCTCCAGACGGTCTGATTTGGATTCATCCAATGAGACGCGAGGAGACGTAACTGCAGGACAGGGAGACACAGTTACAGTAGCAGCCTGGACCACACGTTGTCCTACCTGTTCCTTCACGTCTGCTGAGGTGGGTTCACTCTCCACTAGGACTTCTTCTAAATCCTTTTCAATGTTGTCTGGACTTCCAGCGACATTTTCAACCTGTTAGAAAGAAAGTGATATAATGTTAGATATACTTTTCACACTAAATATGTTCGCACAAAAAATTATAAATTGTTTGTGTACTATTAAATGCTATGGACAGTCCCAACAGCCAAAAAGAACGGACCAATCAGAAATCATATACCCCAGCTTTAAGGCAGCACAATTAATTTGAATGAATTCAGGTTCACACAGTTCACTAAAGTAAAAGTCTCAATACCAGACGGTCAGAGTCCAGAGCGCTTTGAGGCTCCTCTTCATCAGAGTCTGCATCAGCTTCTTGGTAGACCATGAGGATGGCAGACAGGTAGCCCTCTGCTCTGGTGACCTTCTTAGGGACACACCTCCTGCTTTTACTGCTGGAGGGTCCGGAGGTTGGTTCACTGGCTCTTTGGCTTTCTGCCTCAGTGTCCGTTACCTCTTCAGTCTGATGGGAAAAGTGGCAAACTGTTAGATATACTTTTTACATGCATGATAGCTCAGATTGTGTATGTAAACTTTTGTTTTCAACAAATCTTTAGTTTATATTCAGTATAAAGAAGCCTAAAATGGAAAACGTTAAATAAAGTAGGCAACAAGAAAAACTAAATCCTACTGAAGTACTGTTCATGTGTTTTTGTAAACTCAATTTCCGAGAAATAACTAATGACTGAATCTCTAAAATCAATGTAATGCCATAAAAGGCCCATTATTACCCTCATATATTTAGTGTAGTGGAAGTATATAGTAGTCTAACATGAAAATACTCAAGTAAAGTACAAAAAACACAATTGTACACCACTTGTAGGCCTACATGTAAAGTACATGTAGTGAGTTGGTTGGTTAATACTGTACCTCTGTCAGTTGAGACATCCTATGGTTCTTCTCCAGTATCTTTCTCTGTAATGACGACATGTTTGTCTTCGGTTTTGTAGATAACTCGATAAGTTTTGGTGAACTTTTGGTTTTCTGTGACTTATCACTTCAGTGTCCAGGACTGAAATGAAGGTTTTCCCTCAGAATGATGACATCACAGAGTTCTATTCTTTAATATGTCATGTTCTAAATATGTCTGTTGCATTTTTCCCTTGTTTGTGTGTGTTCTAGAATATCAGTATTCTAATTTATGCAAATTATGTTATGTTTTAAAATGGCGGTTGTCCAGGCAACCAAAGTTAGATGATAAAAATGAGTTCCTCACAGAAACATGGAGGCTAATAAAAGGGCATTGTATTAAATCCCATATTATAAAAATCGCACATGAAAACAGTACAGCTCCAACAATAAACTATGCTCCACACAACACACAAACAATGCTGGCCATCAGACCCCCCCCCCCCCCCCCTCCCAAAATATTTTCTCAACGGATCTCCAAGAATCACATAGATGGCCATTTTTGTTTCCAAAATGGCGAATTTGGCCGAAAGGTGACGAGTTTGCATGCCTGTTTGTCAAAATTGGTGAATATCTCCTCACGATCGGCCACCTGTCCTTACTGTGTGTGCGCTGAAAAAAACCCAGCTTTAATACACAACCTAGACTCTGTAAACGGGCATGTTGCTAGCTACAGTGGGCCCCCTTTGTTTCCATGAACATATCAGTGCATCAGAAGTCCTTCACTGTTGTCAAAACTCTGAGACATTTCAATTATTGATAATGATGATAGAAAAAGCACAATGTTGCACTTATTTTGTCTGGCATATTCAAACGTTAACAGCAAAAAGTAGCACATTTATATGGTGAGATTGATTACAAGAGATTGGACAAGATTCACATGTTTGCCTTTAATTGTTTTTATTGCAGAAAAATCAAGAGACAAGAAAGTTCAACAGAATCAGACAAAATACAACACTTGGAATGTTAATGTAGGAAAATGGCCACAGCACAAGGCAGGTAAGGGTGTAAAGAGATAAGGGAGTAAGAGGGTTGAATAGATGGTTAATGGGCTGTGCTTAGCATTTTGCTAGCCGTGCTTGACTACTCAAAACGCTAAAACACTGTAGTCACATTAAACCATTCTCACACACTGATGGCAGATGTTGTTACCCATCAGAACAATTATTTGGTGTTCAGTGTCTCTTTGCTCAGGGACACTGGGGGCGGTGGGATTCAAACCACCAACCCTGCAATCAGTGGACAACTGCCCTAGATGCTTAAGACACAGCTGCCCTCAATAGAGAAAGTCAGGGTTAGTGGGTAAGATGGTAAGGAGGTAAGATAGTGGGTCAACCACTTAAGAAACTGTATGAACAATCCTACCATGAAAACATGATAAGGATGGACTACACCATTTACTCTTACTCCAATGTCTTACCATCAAACAGGAGATATGTTAGGGGTCAGGGGGGAAACAAATGGTAAATGGACTGTGCTTATAAAGGACTTTGCCAGCCATACATGACCACTCAAAGCACTTAACACTGTAGTCGCATTTACACATTCACACACATTCATTCATAGTAGAGGGTTAGGGGGGTATAACGTCAGTATGGTAAGAGGGTAAGGAGGTAAGATAGTGGATCAACCACTTAAAAAACTGTATGAACAATCCTACCATGAAAACATGCTAAGGATGGACAACAACATTTACTCTTACTCCAACCACATTCTGATCACAGTACAATTTCTGATAGGGAGATATAACGTTGGTTAAGGGGGATAGGGGAGATAATTTGGGGGTAAACAATGTATGGTCAATGGGTAAGGAGGTAAGATAGTGGATCAACCACTTAAAAAACTGTATGAACAATCCTACCATGAAAACATGCTAAGGATGGACTACAACATTTACTCTTACTCCAACCACATTCTGAACACAGTACAATTTCTTATAGGGTGATATAGGGTTCCAGATTTTAAACAGTTGGACTGAAGCACTGTTTTGTGCACAAGTCAATTCTCAAACTTAATCCCAGATCTAATACACCCTTTAGTGTTGTCTTCTGTTGTTGTAACGTTGTGTTGAATATATGTATTTTCCTGTCTTGAAGTCTTGTTTCTTGATCTTTCTGTGATGTTGTAAATGGAGCTTATGCGATGTAAGGCACATTTTCTGACTTGCTCTGGCAGTTCAGTAATTTCATATCGTATGTCGTATCGTATTGTATCGTAAATGGTATTGTAAGGGGTTTGTGGGTTAGGGGGTAAGTTAGCAGATAACGAGACAAAGGAGTGGGTGGTCTCCACCTCTGCACCAGAACTGTTCCATTCTCTTCAGTAGAGACGGCCTTTTGTTTTTAACGGCCTCATCCTGGTCCTTGTCCAAAGACTGGTCCTTCTTCTTGCCCTTCTGAGGAAATTTGAAATAAAAAAAGAGGAAGAAAGAGTAAGTTTAAGAGATAAAACAAAAATAAACTTTTGTAGTTCAATGTTAAGACAACAGGAGATGACCCAAAGTTGAAGCCAGCTGGATTTGCTCGGCCTTTAAGTCAAGTCAACTTTATTGTCAATTTCTGCAATGTGTGCCAGACTTACAGTTGGAATCGAAATTAGGTTTAAAAGGTGCAGTGTGTATTTTTGCATCATCTATCAGTGAAAGTTTTCTGTTTCGTACCTTGCAGAAGAAGGAGAAGATTCTGCTTCTCTTCTTCTCTGTCTTTTCCTCGTTGACCTTCGATCTGCGACAGAAGCTCCACCAGGGAGACTTCTGCTGCTCTGCTTTCTGAGGAACTTTGGAACCTAAAATGTTGTAGAAATGAAATAAAGATTTTAACTCTGGCTTTATCCAACATCTAGATTTTTGACTTTTGAGGGGATTCACGTTTACATATATCACCAGATTTGCATAAATATTCAAACATTGAGATACAAAATATTATTGTTTTAATGTAGATAATCAACTGGCAAAGTTTCATGATGATCTTTAAGTTAAAAATGTTACAATATTCACCTGCAGTGTCTCCAAGGCTCCTCTGCCGGTCGAGTTTCGAAGGAATTCTGGACACTGAGTAAAGTTCAGCAGCGACTTCCTTTCGGTCTGCTGTAAAGACAAAATAAAGATGTTAACTCTGACTTTATCCACATGTACATTATTGGCTTTCGAAGTGGTTAAAATTGACATACTGTATATTACCACGTTTGCATTCTTATGAACAAAATTGTAACACAAAATGTTATGCCCTAGCAAAGTTTCATGAGTTTCTATGAGTTAAAAATGTTACAATATTCACCTGCAGTGTCTCTAACGCTTGTGATGATTTCTACATCTTCCTCCATGATCGGGCTCAATCGCTTCTTACCATGGTTATCTGCTGTGAATTTAAAAAAATGCACATTCAAATTTTTGCATATTTACAAAACATTTTCTGAAAAAAAAACTGTAATACAAAGAATGAATTGCTTCAATGTGGGTAATCAACTGGCAACGTTTCATTATGAAATCTTTAAGTGAGAAAAAATGAACCATATTCACCTGTGTCGTCGAGCCACACAGCTCTCAGGGCCAGCTGTGTGTGAATGGCCCGGGACATTGCTGGTGCTTCTTGGGTAGTGAAGTCCTCCTCTTCAATGTCCACTAACACCAGCTCATTGGGGTTTGTCAGGGCTGCTTCTTCAGCCGCCATATTGTCCTCATGGTCAACTGACGAGGCGGCAGATGTCTCCTTTGGACCGGTCGTCTCATTCAGTGACTCAGTTTGGAACAGAGTCTGAATATGGTGGAAACAGATTTTTAAAACCATTTAAGAAATTAGGGTTTGGTATTGGCAAGGGGTTCACACATACAATACTCATCATGATACAGGGCAATATTGCGTTATATTTTACCTCATTGTCCTCATGATCGGCAACTGAAGGAGTGGGAGTTGTCTCCTTTGGACTGGTTGTCTCGTCCTTTTGGTCAGTTCCCATGTGATCCTGAGAATTTTCGAACTCTTCGTCAAAGCTTTCTCTGCTCTTGACCTTAATCTGGATCACTCCAGGCACAGTTTGGAACAGAGTCTGAATATAGGGGGAAAATCATTTTAAAAACCATTAAGAAATTAAGGTTTGGAATTGGCAAGGAGTTCACGATACAATACTGATCATGATACAGTGCAATATTGCGTTATATTTTACCTCATTGTCATCATAACAGTCAAGTGAAGGAGTCGGAGATGTTGCCTCACGACCAGATGTCTCCATATCCTCAAAATTAACATCATCATCCATGAGCATCTGAGAAGCTTCAAGCTCTTCTGTGCTCTCTTTGCTGGAGACCTTGACCTGAATCACTCCATTGAATGTGTGGTACGGTATCTAAATATAGTGGAAAGAGAATTAAAAAAACAACAGCAATTATTTGATATCAACAAGTTATCACTGAAATAAATTGTTATTTGTATTTATTAAGACACTACTAATATTGTAATTTATTATTTTTTTATATTATTATTATTATTATTATTATTATTATTATTATTATTATTATTATTATTATTATTATTATTATTATTATTATTATTATTATTATTATTATTATTATTAATATATTTAATTTAATTTTGTTTCATTTTTAAATTTTGTAAAATTTTCTTTAATTTTTTTATTATTATTTTTTTTTTATTTTTATTCATTTAACTACAATTCAAAATGCACAAACCTCTTGTGGCTTAGCAGACGAGCCGGTGGGGGAAAAAGTTGAGCGGACCTCTTCGGCCTCTGGTGTGATGACATCGTCCTGGTTACCACAATCAACGCGAGGAGACGTAACTGCAGGACAGGGAGACACAGTTACAGTAGCAGCCTGGATCACACATTGTCCTACCTGTTCCTTCACGTCTGCTGAGGTGGGTTCACTCTCCACTAGGACTTCTTCTAAATCCTTTTCAATGTTGTCTGGACTTCCAGCGACATTTTCAACCTGTTCGAAAGAAAGTGATATAATGTTAGATATACTTTTCACACCAAATATGTTCGCACAAAAAATTGTATATATTTTTTGTACTATTAAATGCTATGGACAGTCCCAACAGCCAAAAAGAACGGAGAATCGGAGCCTCGCTCTGATTGGTCGAAGTGTATCGCTCATGTTTTCTTTGACCAATCAGAAATCATATACCCCAGCTTTAAGGCAGCACAATTTAATGTTAATGAATTCAGGTTCACACAGTTCACTAAAGTAAAAGTCTCAATACCAGACGGTCAGAGTCCAGAGCGCTTTGAGGCTCCTCTTCATCAGAGTCTGCATCAGCTTCTTGGTAGACCATGAGGATGGCAGACAGGTAGCCCTCTGCTCTGGTGACCTTCTTAGGGACACACCTCCTGGTTTTACTGCTGGAGGGTCCGGAGGTTGGTTCACTGGCTCTTTGGCTTTCTGCCTCAGTGTCCGATACCTCTTCAGTCTGATGGGAAAAGTGGCAAACTGTTAGATATACTTCTTACATGGATGATAGCTATAACATTGTTTTTTAAAGCATTTAAGGTGTTTATTTTACTAAACATTATCTGTTTTTAAATGTTGCAGTAGTTTAATCTAAAACAATGCACCAGATTTTCTAAACTCATATGACTTTGTATGTATATTCTTGTTTTTTTCAAATTTTTAGTGTATATTTTGTATAAAGAATCCTAAAATGGAAAAAGTTTAGTAAAGTCGGCTACAAGAAAAACTAAATCTTACTGAGGTACTGTTCATGTGAATTGTTAACTACATTTTCGAGAAATAACTAATACATGTAGTGAGTTGGTTGGTTAATTTTGTACCTCTGTCAGCTGAGACATCCAATGGTTATTCTCCAGTATCTTTCTATGTAATGACGTCATGTTTGTCTTCGGTTTTGGGGACGAGCCGGTGGGGGAAAAAGTCGAGCGGACTTCTTCGGCCTCTGGTGTGATGACATCGTCCTGGTTACCACAATCACCGCGAGGAGACGTAACTGCAGGACAGGGAGACACAGTTACAGTAGCAGCCTGGACCACACGTTGTCCTACCTGTTCCTTCACGTCTGCTGAGGTGGGTTCACTCTCCACTAGGACTTCTTTTAACTCTTGTTCAATGTTGTCTGGACTTCCAGCGACATTTTCAATCTGTTTGAAAGAAAGTGATATAATGTTAGATATACTTTTCACACTAAATATGTTCGCACAAAAAATTATAAATAGTTTGTGTACTATTAAATGCTATGGACAGTCCCAACAGCCAAAAAGAATGGACCAATCAGAAATCATATACCCCAGCTTTAAGGCAGCACAATTAATTTGAATGAATTCAGGTTCACACAGTTCACTAAAGTAAAAGTCTCAATACCAGACGGTCAGAGTCCAGAGCGCTTTGAGGCTCCTCTTCATCAGAGTCTGCATCAGCTTCTTGGTAGACCATGAGGATGGCAGACAGGTAGCCCTCTGCTCTGGTGACCTTCTTAGGGACACACCTCCTGCTTTTACTGCTGGAGGGTCCGGAGGTTGGTTCACTGGCTCTTTGGCTTTCTGCCTCAGTGTCCGTTACCTCTTCAGTCTGATGGGAAAAGTGGCAAACTGTTAGATATACTTCTTACGTGGATGATTGCTATAACATTGTTTTTTAAAGCATTTAAGGTGTTCATTTTACTAAACATTATCTGTTTTTAAATGTTGCAGTAGTTTAATCTAAAACAATGCACCAGATTGTCTAAACTCATATGATTGTGTATGTATATTCTTGTTTTTTTCAAATCTTTAGTGTATATTTTGTATAAAGAATCCTAAAATGGAAAAAGTTTAGTAAAGTCGGCTACAAGAAAAACTAAATCTTACTGAGGTACTGTTCATGTGAATTGTTAACTACATTTTCGAGAAATAACTAATACATGTAGTGAGTTGGTTGGTTAATGTTGTACCTCTGTCAGTTGAGACATCCAATGGTTATTCTCCAGTATCTTTCTATGTAATGACGACATGTTTGTCTTCGGTTTTGGGGACGAGCCGGTGGGGGAAAAAGTCGAGCGGACTTCTTCGGCCTCTGGTGTGATGACATCGTCCTGGTTACCACAATCACCGATCTCCAGACGGTCCAATGAGACGCGAGGAGACGTAACTGCGGGACAGGGAGACAGAGTTATAGGAGCAGCCTGGACCACACATTGTCCTACCTGTTCCTTTAGATCTGCTGAGGTGGGTCCACTCTCCACTAGGACTTCTTCTAACTCTTGTTCAATGTTGTCTGGACTTCCTGCGACATTTTCAATCTGTTGGAAAGAAAGTGATATAATGTTAGATATACTTTTCACATTAAATATGTTCGCACAAAAAAATATAAATAGTTTGTGTACTATTAAATGCTATGGACAGTCCCAACAGCCAAAAAGAATGGACCAATCAGAAATCATATACCCCAGCTTTAAGGCAGCACAATTAATTTGAATGAATTCAGGTTCACACAGTTCACTAAAGTAAAAGTCTCAATACCAGACGGTCAGAGTCCAGAGCGCTTTGAGGCTCCTCTTCATCAGAGTCTGCATCAGCTTCTTGGTAGACCATGAGGATGGCAGACAGGTAGCCCTCTGCTCTGGTGGCCTTCTTAGGGACACACCTCCTGCTTTTACTGCTGGAGGGTCTGGAGGTTGGTTCACTGGCTCTTTGGCTTTCTGCCTCAGTGTCCGTTACCTCTTCAGTCTGATGGGAAAAGTGGCAAACTGTTAGATATACTTTTTACATGCATGATAGCTCAGATTGTGTATGTAAACTCTTGTTTTCAACAAATCTTTAGTTTATATTCAGTATAAAGAAGCCTAAAATGGAAAACGTTAAATAACGTAGGCAACAAGAAAAACTAAATCCTACTGAAGTACTGTTCATGTGTTTTTGCAAACTCAATTTCCGAGAAATAACTAATGACTGAATCTCTAAAATCAATGTAATGCCATAAAAGGCCCATTATTACCCTCATATATTTAGTGTAGTGGAAGTATATAGTAGTCTAACATGAAAATACTCAAGTAAAGTACAGAAAACACAATTGTACAGCACTTGTAGGCCTACATGTAAAGTAAATGTAGTGAGTTGGTTGGTTAATACTGTACCTCTGTCAGTTGAGACATCCTATGGTTCTTCTCCAGTATCTTTCTCTGTAATGACGACATGTTTGTCTTCGGTTTTGTAGATAACTTGATAAGTTTTGGTGAACTTTTGGTTTTCTGTGACTTATCACTTCAGTGTCCAGGACTGAAATGAAGCTTTTCCCTCAGAATGATGACATCACAGAGTTCTATTCTTTAATATGTCATGTTCTAAATATGTCTGTTGCATTTTTCCCTTGTTTGTGTGTGTTCTAGAATATCAGTATTCTAATTTATGCAAATTATGTTATGTTTTAAAATGGCGGTTGTCCAGGCAACCAAAGTTAGATGATAAAAATGAGTTCCTCACAGAAACATGGAGGCTAATAAAAGGGCGTTGTATTAAATCCCATATTATAAAAATCGCACATGAAAACAGTACAGCTCCAACAATAAACTGCAAAGGTCTGCAGAGTAATGACATTGTTATGAAATATGTTTGTTAGCCCACAGGTTTTTACTCAGACACACACACACACACACACACATGCACACACACGCACAAGGCATGCATGCACGCACGCATCAACACACTGTTAAAGGTGGAGTCAGTTATTCTGGAGAACGCTTGTTGTTAAAATCACTGTTTTTGTCAAAATCGGTGAATATTTCCTCAAGATCTGCTACCTGTCCTTACTGTTTGTGCGCTGAACAAAATCCAGTGTTGACACACAGTCTAGGCTCTGTAAATGGGCATGTTGCAACAATAGATAGTATATACAATGGATGTAGTGTCATGGCTGATCTCAGTTCACCGAGGAGCATCCCTTTTTCCTTGGCTTATGCGCGCCGCCATCTTGTCAGATTTTGACTCCACCTCACTTCCTCGTACCAAAACAGGGCACGTAGTGACGTTGGGGGAAGGGAGATACTCCCATCTAGATGAAGTACTTGACGTACACCGAATTTAGCATTTAGCACGACCGCCAGGAGCTAGGCTAACAGCACTCGCTCTACTAGTTAGCCATACCGGTAGACGAGCTCAGTCACGTAATGCCCTGCCTCCAGTTTGGTCCAACAACCCCAACAGAGCTGAACATATTCTCAATATCACCTCCGAGCACCTGAGAGAGGGCATTAAAAAGCTCATAGCTGAAACAAATGTCTCCTAGTGTTGACTAAGGGCTGAACAATCTGATCTCAATGTATTTCTAATAATATTCATTTTATTTTGGTCTCCAGACTGAAAATGTTCTTAACAGTAATACATGACAAGGGAGGACACATTCAATCTATAAACAGATGAGAACACTAATTTAATAGCCTATCATTTTGAATATAAATACAAATATTAATATAAAATAATTAGAGCAGGTCCTTATGTTAAGGTGCAACAGTTAGCCTAAATTAAATGATTAAATACACTTTGTGGCTCCAGTAATTTTTTGGGTGGAAGAGGGGACCACAGTAGCTCATGATAGTACCATTTTTACACCCCTTGCCCAGCTGTTGTAACTTTGCTCACATAAAAATATATCAGTTTTTGTATATAGTCCAATATCACAAATAACCATTTGCTACAGTGGGCTTCACAGCCCATCGGTGGTCCAAAGAGTAGCTGAAAACCATACATGAGTAAGAGATTCAATATCACACATCTATTAAAACAAATCTTCTATACAGCCATTGTTGAAAAATTGGTGAAGTTCCTGATTTTATTTAATCTAGAAACCTGGCTGAGGGGAGGTGACAGAAGTTACGAGAGAGAGAGAGAGAGAGAGAGAGAGAGAGAGAGAGAGAGAGAGAGAGAGACAGAGAGAGAGAGAGAGAGAGAGAGAGACTGTAGGCTAACAGCTGTTTATAAACAGGCATAAAAGTGTCATAGAAGTATGCGATTAATTTAGATAAATTAACCACAGAGCCTGTAATTAATTAGATACATTTTTTTAATCGCTTGACAGCCCTAGTTGAAATATATTTACTCTTTTCTCTCCCCATCTGTTCATTTAGAACGTGTTAGTGTTGTGTAGACTGAAAAATGGCAAAGCTGTCTCCTGTAAGCATTTGGGAAAACAACTGTCTGATAATTTGTATAAAATTTAAATACACATGCGCACAATACCTATTCATTGGCCTGTGCATTGCGTGTGTGTGTGTGTGTGTGTGTGAGCGTGAATGCCTGTGTGCGTGTGTGTGTGTGTGTGTGCGTGCGTGCGTGCATGCGTGTGTGTGTGGATGCATGTGTGTGTGAGCGTGCATGCCTGTGTGCCTGTGTGTGTGAGTGTGTGTGTTGGGAGGTTCTTGGCTAGCAGTGTTTTATGATTATCCTTTATCTGGGAGCCTTCAGCCTGAGTAACATGAGTCAGGCCTGTGTGTGTGTGTGTGTGTGTGTGTGTGTGTGTGTGTGTGTGTGTGTGTGTGTGTGTGTGTGTGTGTGTGTGTGTGTGTGTGTGTGTGTGTGTTGGGAGGTTCTTGGTGAGGCCTGTGTGTGTGTGAGCAGCCCATAACTCTCCTCCTCCACCCTGTCCCGGCCGATGACATGTCTCCGTCTCGCTAAACATCTCCGTCCAAATCCTTACTGCTTCCAAATGCCACGTCAGCAAGGAACATGTTTTCATTAGCGGACCAAGAACACACACACACACACACACACACACACACACACACACACACACACACACACACACACACACACACTGTATATAATAGCTCTTCGATTGAACTGTATATAGGCATTTACACACACACACAGGCACACACAGAATATTTCATGGGTGCACGCATGCATCCACGACCAAATGCACACACAAATAAATTAAAATAATTCAGTTAAACAGAGTTGGTCTACAGTAGTTGGCAGCCTGCTGTATGATGGAGCTATGGATAATGCTTTAGAAGTTGAAAATTGGTTATTAATTTAGTTTTGGTTTGTTTAAAAAAAATTAATGTAGAGAAATTAAGGACACAGAGAAAGAGAGAGAGAGAGAGAGACAGACATACATACACAGAGAGAGACAGACAGATGGACAGACATACAGGCACAGAGACAG
>NC_137215.1:5378838-5393838 GCF_949987685.1 Ammodytes marinus | reverse complement strand
GTGTGAACTGCAACAAATGATTACATAATAATATTTAAAAAAGACTTATTAATCTTCATATTACTGTCATTACAGCTATACTATGATGTGTTAATCATAAGCAGTTTGAAGTCACATAAAGCCACTTCATTCCTCTTGATTTGTCATGATGATAAAATGATAAAGGGCAAAATCTAATAACTTGACGCTTAATACTGGCAACACATTGAATTCAATAGGGAGGTAGAATGGCCTAGAGGAAGAGGGGCCGACCAGTAACCATGAGGTCGCTGGTTCGATCCCTGGCACCGGACAGGAGGGTGTTAGTAGTAAAACTAGTGGTGGCTGGTATTACATCTATACGGTGCCCACCATTTCTACCATTGTGTCCTTGAGCAAGACACTTACCCTGCGTTCTAAATCTCATACTCTTTCTTTCTATCATAAATATGTTTCTACCATACCACATAGCAGAAAGTATTGGTATTAGAACGCAGACTTAACCCCAAACTGCTCCAGGGGCGCTGTACTATGGCTGACCCTGCGCTCTGACCCCCTCTGGAGTGTGGTAACTTGAGAAGGGATATGCGAAAAGACAAATTTCACTATGCCTCGAATAAAATTGACAAATAAAGATAAATTAACTTAAAATGTTTTTTTTTAAATGGGGTGAGGGAGAGCTGGATACAAATTCCACATATTTTTGCTCATGTTTCGCATCACATGCAGTAGCCTACTCTCTACTGCCATCTTCGGGGTATGAATAAGAACCAGGTCCTTTATGTGTGAGTTGATTTAATAAGTGGTGGAAACTTTAGAAGTCGGCATCAATCACACACAGAAGGGTGAATTTGTGTTGGAGTGAACGCTGTAGATATCAATTACTCTTCTGTCCTCCCGCGTCGGCTCTACCTCTTGGTGTTCTGAGTGCTGACAAGATCACATTAATTCTGATTTAGCTGCTTCTGTGCTCTCTCTCTCTCTCTCTCTCTCTCTCTCTCTCTCTCTCTCTCTCTCTCTCTCTCTCTCTCTCTCTCTCTCTCTCTCTCTCCCCCGTGTCAGCTGTCTCTATATATGGCTGTTTGTAAGCGATCTGCGCTGGAAAGTCTACAAAGTTGCTGATGAGCTCGAAATAAAACCTTCCAGATTACCCCTCACCTGTTCCCAATAAACACTTGATTGGGAGAGAGAACATGGCAACCCGTATTTTTTTCTGTATCCATTTTCTCACCAAACTGTTTCCTACACTTGCACTCACTCACCCTGCGTTCAAAATCGCATACTCTTTCTTTTATTCTATTCTACATACTACATCAGACCATCACAAATAATCTAGGTTGTGTTCCGAATCGCATACTCTTTCTTTTTTCTATTCTACACACTACATCCAACGATAAAAATAATCTAGTTAGGATGCAGTATGCTACAATTTGGACATACTTTTACTCGTGTATTTCATCATAACATTGTGACTTGATCTTGCCTCTTGCTTTCAAATCCGTCGCATCCCCTGGTTGTTTTCATATGGAGGCTCCGTCGATGTGACGTCACTGGGTTAGAATCGCCCAAATATGATGCTTCTTTCAGCACTGAAAATCTCGACCAGATCTAGTAGACATCCGGGTATTTTTAAGCATACTAAATTGAACACAAGAATTGGGACATCCTGAAACCTAAACCAAATATCGTCACAAGTGAGGTGACAATCAAGCTTCCTGGAAGGTGAATATAGCCATGACAACAAAGTCACATCAGTTTAGTAAATACTTCAGGGGCGGGGGGGGGCCATGGTTGTTGGAGCTTGGCCCTACTTTTTCCCCCTCCCTCCCCACGCCCCTAAACTATAATGGGCAAACTGTCCCGTTCGGGCTTGCCACCAACTGGCAGTGCTAGTTGGATGCCCCGGGACATTGGATCGGTATCAAGCCGACCGGGCGAGTATCTCCGCAGCCAAAAACCAACAGATGCACTGAAGCCGACATCACAAAATCAGGGGACTTACATTTGAATTATTCTCCTTATGCACATAAACACACACACACACACACACACACACACACACACACACACACACACACACACACATCTAAATATAAACCCGGCTAGGGAGTTAGGGAATGAGTAGAAGAACAATATGGTGCGTTAATTTAATATCCGCCCATTTGCAATTGCCAAAAGTTTCATTTTTAATTGAAATCAAGCGGGTCCTGCCAGTACCGTGCACGTTTTGTGAGGCCAATCTTATTCGCCATCTTATCATTGATTTTCAGTGATATTTAAAAGACTGTATTTGCTTAGAGCTCGTTGGTATTGAAAACTGTTTGTATGTGTTGTGTTTATTAATAATTCAGTGTGTTCTCAAGATTATTTTTCCCTTGTCAGCGTGCGTACGTGTGAAACATTTACCCGACCTTAAGTTATTCATTGGGAGACCAAAGTCAAGAAATGTTTATTAATTTTTTTTTCGCACTACAACGTTTCTGCAGCATGGGGAAAAAACCTGGAGAAAATAAATCAACTATTATACGAGTAAATGGAATTTTCAAATAGAACAGAATGTCATTGCATAGCGTACTACAGTATTTGACACACACACACACACACACGCAGAAACACACACACACACACACACGCACACACACACACACACACACACACACAGATAAAGAGCCTCTGTCATGTTCGCTATATAATATTTCAATATTGAACACAACATCTGTCACTGTCAAATGTCAAGTTCAAAACGTCCAATTGAATTTTTTCTCTCTGTCTATTTCTGCCTTTCGCCTTTTGGAAAATAAGTTTCAAACCTTGACAATATCACACACAGCACAGCTGATCAATGAGGACGTCCTTACACAACACACACACACACACACACACACACACACACACACACACACACACACACACACACACACACACACACACAGAGCTTACACAACAGTGCGGTGTGCAAACTCCCAGAGAGATGTACAAGAAGTTACAAGAAGTTACAGACACATTTTGGTTCTGTTTATTTTCTATTTGAACCTCTGTATATATAGATTCATGATTTGAACACAAACTTTGTTGACACACTGCTATGTGCTTTTCCCCTGTGCAGATCAGTCATGCAGGCAGCTCTCTAATAGTGGATTAGCCGGGCTTGTAAATGCCGTAAAAAAGCTCTCAGAATGTCCATCGATCGTGCGGTTTAATGAGAAATAACATGGGACAGAATTAGAGGTACAATCTCTCTCTCTCTCTTTCCCTTTCCCTCTCTCTCCCTTCCTCTCCCTCTCTCCCTTTCTCTCTCTCTCCCTCTGTCTTTTACCCTCTCTGTCTCCCTCTTTCTCTCTCTACCTCTCCCTCCCCCTCTCTCTACCTTTCTCTCTCTCTCTCTCCCTCCCTCTCTCCCTCTCCCTTTCTCTCTCTCTCTCTCTTTCTCTCCCTCTCCCTTTCTCTCCCTCTCTGTCTCCCTCTGTCTCTCTCTTTCCCTCTCTTTCTCTCTCCCTCTCTCTACCTCTCCCTCCCTCTCTCTCTCTCTCCCTCCCTCTCTCTCTCCCTCTCTCTTCCAACAAACTCAACCCAAACACGTTCCCTTCTTTACACCAAATCTCTTCAGAATCACATCAACTAGACATTCTCCTCCTGTCACAATGCAACACCAGCCATTAAAACGCGACGCAATTTACAAGCAAAAAAAGTGCTATTTCATTTTATTTAATGTTCTTTAATGTTATGTTCTAAGGAACTGTCATGGCGGAGGAAAGTCACACAAAGTTCCCGAACGCTAAAACACTGAGAGGCAAATCCTGCCGTGTTTCTGCATAGCGACGCTGGCACCAGATGTCCTCAGGCCCGCCTTGGCTGGTGGTTTGATAAATTGGCCCTTTCAACTCGTCGATGCGCATTGTGTCAGTGGGTTTGTGTGTGTGTGTGTGTGTGTGCGTGTGTGTGTGTGTGTTCGTGTATGTGTGTGTGTGTGTGTGTGTGTGTGTGTGTGTGTGTCTGTGTGCGTGTCCGCCTGGGTACATTGTCTGAGCTGTGAAGTGTTTGGCTTCCTCACTGAAGGCCGCTGTCACAGCTTCTGAAAGCGTATAATAGGCTGGGCCCATTCCATTCTGCCTGGAAGAATTCACATCCGTACACTGCTGGGAAAAATCTAGTATTTCAGAACAAGACTTTGGGACAATCAAAGAGAGATAATTTTTTTCTTTAAAGGGGCATAGCAATGTCATTCCTCTAAGCTCTAAATTGAGTCCATATGATTGCTTTTGGAAGGGTTTGCGGCCCATAGTAAATAAATGCCTCTTCTTGTTGGTAGATCAAAGAGTGGTTACTCATAGCAGTGGCAAAGTATTCTGGGAACGACCAAATGGCTTTCTGTGAGTTGTTTGGCTGTAGGGCTGCAACTAACGATTATTTTGATAATCGATTAATCTGTCGATTATTTTCTCGATTAATCGATTAGTGTTTTGGCCCGTAAAATGTCAGAAAATGGTGAAAAATGTTGATACATTTTCCAAAGCCCATGTTGACGTCCTCAAATGTATTGCTATGTCCAAAACACTAAGATATTTCAGTTTACTGTCATAATAGGATTAAAGAAACCAGAAAATATTCACATTTGAGAAGCTGAAATCAGAGAATTCGTATTTTTTTATTAAAAAAATTACTTGATCACGATTAATCGATTATCAAAATAGTTGGCGATTATTTTAATAATCAATTAATAATCGATTTGTCGATTAATCGTTGCAGCTCTATTTGGCTGTGATTGATATACTGCAATGTGAATATTGTTTAGGTTATGTTTATCTCATTCTACTCTATATATATATATATCTTTATCGCTCCTATTGCACGTGGGCCAGTGATAAACACCATTTACATTCTGATGTATGTCATGTATCAGAACTGACAATAGAAAACTTTGACTTGACTTTGATGGCTCAATGTTTTCTTGGTTTGATTGGAAATCCAAAAGGCAACTTCTTGTTTTTATTCAAATTCCTAAGACATATGCTTCCACTTAAAAATATGGATTTGTGTGCGGCATTTTTTGGGTGTGTTGAGATAACGGGTTGCAGAGTCAGACAGTTTCACCAGCAGTTAGCTCTGTTGAGGGTCTGTGATGTCCTGCAATCAGCTTCATATTGTTGCTTGTCTGTGGACTTGTCAGCATTTTGCTTTCAGGTCCTCGGCGTAACATCGACATGTCTGCAGAAATATACAGAGTGAAGAAGATAAGCCATAGGGAAAATGTAGGAGTATTCACTTATGGTAAATGGACTCCACTTATATAGCACTTTTCCCTGGTTTTTCACAGACCCAAAGCGCTTTACATTGTTTGGTACACATTCACCCATTCACACACACATTTATACACTGATAGCAGCAGCAGCTACCACGCAGGGTGCAAGCTAACTATTGGGAGCAATCAAGGGTTCAGTGTCTTGCCCAGGGACACTTTGGCATGTGGCGGGGAGACGGGGGATCGAACCACCGACCCTGCAACCCAGTGGACGACCGCCCTACCCACTTTACCACAGCAGACAAGTGGCACATGTTGAAATACATTCCTAACCGGAGTCACACACCATACAAGGCACTGACTTAAAGGTGCAGTGTGTAATTCCTCAATATTTAAAATCTACTTTATGATAATGCAATGCTCCCTGGGTAACCCCACCGCTTTAGAATAATAACAGAAGCTACGGTGGCCTTCAAGGACAAGAAGCTATAGTTACTAACCTTTTATTTATACAGGTATATCCCATTGAGACCGAAGACTCTTTTGCAAGGGAGACCTGTTTTTCTTTCCCACGTTACCATTCACACACACATTCGTACACCGATAGCAGGCTAACTATCGACATTCACACAAGGCAAGGTGGGTTAAGTGTCTTGCCCAAGGACACAACAACTATGACACAGGTGGCAGGGCGGGGATCGAACCTCCAACCCTTTGATCATCGGCCGACCCGCTCTACCAACTGAGCCACAGTCGCCCACTAAAGATGGATTCATCCACCACTGCCTCAAGTCTTTCCACAATATCAAGTGTATCATGAGGTGAAGATGTATTTAGTTATTTATTCTACAGTACTTCTCCTTTGAAATATATCTTGCTAGATGAAGTCACCTTAACCTCTTTAACAGCTCTAGTTAACAGTTGATTAATCGTCAAGGCAACACTGGAGAATGCCTCAGTATCTAGATCAAGGTCAGGAGGGAGGGAGGTTGAATGGCCGACCCTGTGATTATTAATCTACGTCCCCGTGGAAACACCACAGGGCAACCTGGCCACAACACTTCCTCAGTGAAATGCATGGTGGGAAATGCCATACCTTCTTCCTAACCTATGTGTTGATTGCAAGCCTTTAAACGCTCAGTATACCATTACGTGTATTTCACGGATGCCATATAGGCCTATATATAATAAGGGGGATTTCAAGTATTAGATTTGCAGTATGGCTGTGGGCTGTGACACATGTGACCTAAGAGTGATTTCACATTCTGGGTTATTTCAGATGTCAAGAGGTCAAGATTTTCATACAAAACGTGTAGGCTATGTAAGATGTATCATAAGAAGAAATAAAGATAAGAGAAATGTAGATGAAAAATATATTTTTTAAATGCATTTATGAATACTAAAGGAAAAACATTGTTTTTTTTTCAAGCGCTGTTACAAACGTGCTGAAAATGCATTTTAAAGAGCCATATTTTCTAAATGATTATTTTTATATCTGTTGAAGTAGGACGGTATGAAATCTATCATGTAAAAAACAAACCGATATCTAAAAGTTAAACATGTTACGCTATTCACCTGCAGTGTCTCGCCTTCATTGAGTAGCCTACATACAGTCAATATTTCAATGATTGTATGACAGGGGAATTAGGGCGCTCTTACATCTTACTTTTATTTATTTTTTAATAATGTAAGATGATCTTCACGTGGGTGCACTGTGCAGAAAACCTACTCACTCGACCAGTAGCTCCCACTCACTCACTCACTCACTCACTCACTGCAGCCAGCAGCAGCATTCAGCGAATACACAGACAGACAGACAGCGTGCGAGGCTCAGATAGTCTTTCATTCATCCCGGAGAAGGCTGGCCTGCTCACACACTCTCCCCCTCTCTCTCTCTCTCTATCTCTCTCTATCTCTCTCTCTCTCCCTCTCTCTTCCCTCCCTCACGCGTAGGGTATATCGGACTTTGTTTTTGTTTTCCGCGGTGCCTTTTGGTCGGAGTAGGCTCTAGTTGTGGATGATATCAACAGAGCGATACGTATATCCTACAGTACAGTCTCTTCATTCAATACGCGATAACCAAGGACTACACAGCAATGCCAGAGGAGTAGTTGGAAAGGCACGCTCATCACGACAAGCAAGTGGATTTATTTTTTCTAATTATTTTTTTTATTTTGTGAAGGGAACGGCGTGATTTCAAACAAGACATAAGACAGTAAACCTATGTAGTGAAAGGCAGCGTCTTCTGCTGACGCCAGTGGACGGCTGCTGTGGCTGTTTGGGTTTTTTTTTTACGGATTTTACGACACACCTGTGCGCTAAAGGGAAAAAAGGACAGTTGGCGAATGGTTGTCGGAGAGGACTCGCTGCCCCAGTGCAAGGTGAGTGAGAGTGTGAGTGAGTGTGAGTGAGTGAGAGTTAGTGATTGAGTGAGTGAGTGAGTGAGTGTGAGAGTGTGAGAGTGAGTGAGTGAGTGAGTGATGGGTGAAATAGCTCCACTGACAAGGGTTGGTTCAACAGATGAATTATAGACTGAGTATTTATCGACTGCGATCATCACTTTAATCTGTTTCAAGTAGAATATCTAAAGTTTTTGGCGGTTTAAATGATTCAATGTTTTTATGGGAAACCAGGGATAGCCTATATGTGAGTCTCAGAAGAGTTTGTAGCAACATGTATAACCTCTGCAAACTTTGGATATTTATTTTAAATTGAAGATGAATCTGGGGGAATGGTATATTGATCTACATTCCCTATACTGCACAATGTGTAGGATACTTCTTCTGCATGATATTAAAAAACAAAGAATTCTAACAAAAGCAGCTCATTGAGTTATGTTTTTTTATGTATACAATTATGTTATTACGTTTTTAGAACATACAGCAGAAAACAAACACACGTGTCAGCAATCTCATATAAAGGTTGAAATAATAACTATAAAAGAAAGAAAAAGACAGCATGTTATACTAGACCTTACATGGAATTTACGGTATTGTAAGATATACGCTTAGATAGATTGTATCAGGATGGTGAACAAACAGTGTTGGACTTAAGAAGCGATTATTTTTATTATGATTGTGTTCTCTATTAATTAAATTAACAATCATAAAATGTCAGAAAAAATTGTGCAAAAAAAAGGTCCATCCCAGTATCCCAGAGTCTAAAGTGAGGTGCCTAAATGTCCTATCTGTCCGACCAACAGTGAAACAGCTGCTCATCATTGTACAGGTTATACCCAAATAATGCTTGATATTTCTGCTTAAAGGTTCTCCGAGGAACTTTCAGTTTTAGTTAATTCTAGCGGCTCCTTTGGACCACTGGGTGGGCAACGGGGCCAGTTTCCAAAGCAAAAGAAAATAGATTTCTAAAGAGCTGTTTCTTCTCTAGTCCCGGATATGAAATAATATGCAACCAGCAGTTATTATTAGTCTAACAAAGGCAAAGGCATTAAGAAAAACGATCTAAAATTATCATTCTTTGCACTGATGGTCTCGTTTGCTCTTACATGTAATTTATGATCATCAGAGGAAAAATGAGACTGTTTCAGAAATATGTAAAAGTTCCTCATAGCCACTTTTAATAAATGACCTCAAAGAATGCTCAATTATAAAAAGAAATAGCTAGATATTTATTCTCTTACAACTGTCCAAATCATGTCCTTATATCTCATCTCTGTCCGTCTGTATTTTTGAATCAAAGTGTCTGTAGTTTGAAATAGATCAGAGGGGATTTTCTCCCTTGTGATTTTTGAAACTTTTCACAGAAGTGTAAATCCAGAGCACGGCGCCACCTTCAATAATGATTCAGTGTGAAATATGAAATTGAGACACAGGTCGCACACACATACACACGTCTCACACACACACACACACACACACACACACGTCTCTCTCACTCACACACACACACACACGTCTCTCTCACACACCCGTCTCACACACACACACCTTCAATACTGATTCAGTGTGAAATATGAAATTGAGACGCACGTCAGATATAAAATGGATTAGCCCTGATACTTGCTGCATCTAGTTTCACTGGCTTTCATCCATGCTGTCAGGAGCCTAGCCCTCTGTCTCACACTGCACACACACACACACACACACACACACACACACACACACACACACACACACACACACTGTATTAAGTATTTGTCACTTCGGGGAGAATGTCCTGTCGACCTCGTATGGCGTCTCGGGCAGATTGATACCGGCTTATGCCCTTTGCTCAGCACTCGTCTGCCTGTCACCACCACTGACACACACACACACACACACACACACACACACACACACACACACACACACACACACACACACACACACACACACACACACACACACACACACACAGACACATGGGGCAAAATAATTCACTTTCATGTCATGTGCAGCCATCATCATTTCACAGTCCCAAGGAGAAGGACATGTTATTTACCTCGAGCAGCAGCACTCTCACCCTGTCTCTACTGAGTTACACCAAATCTATTTTTCCCTTTCAGCTGAGGCTTTTCGGGCTCTGTTTACATACATATATTGACCAGCAAGCGCTTACTTCCACTGTATACTTGAGCAGGCAGGGCGGCAAAGTGTCTCAGAGATAGAATGGAGTATAGCAGAAGAGCTATATGCACCTTACACACAGTTCTAGAGCTGCGACTGGGCTTGTATAGGCAACAACAACAACAACTATGGCAATCAAAAGATTACAGAAAACAAAAGGACCGTTTGTTTCGCACACAACCTAAAGATACAAATCTTTTTTTTTTTTAGTTCTGAAGACTTTTTGTTCTTAGAAAAAATTTCACTATTTTGACTGACATTTGAGTAAATAATGAATTGATTAACTATGAAAGGATATTGATGAACACATGAATAATAATAGTTGATTGCAGCACTATTGTAAACCAATATATTACTATTAATACCGTTTAATTATCACATTAATAATCACATCTGGGACACTGGAACCTTCAACGTAAACGTTATTCCAACACCACGACACTTCACAGCAGATCAATTATGGAAATTGTTTGCCGAATACAGTTCTGTCGATTTACAAAATGTCTTGCCTATTCCCCGTATTCAGTTTAGTTACTGTTGAAGATCACGTGTTTGGTTTGTTTTCATCATACAATATGTAAACAGAGCAACAAGGGTTAATGTCATAGTATTCATATTTGTAACAGCTTGTATCTAGCCTGGAAATCCAGACCCTGATATCTTGAACGATAGAGGGTGTGGCGACGATCAATAGTCATTTCCAATTCAAGGGGCGGCTCCTACTCGTGCATTTCAAATGCCACTGCATGCAGTTGGATAGCACTACAACCAATCAGAGCGATGCACAAGGTGACGTATTAAGCCCCGTTCGTTTAGCGAACAGCTGTTAAACTGTTAAATTAAACTTTTGCCGTGGTCGGTCAGCAAAACGGAACATTCCACTTACTTGCTAATGAAAGATTTGAGTGCCGTCTTCCAGATCGTAAAGGGTCAAAGCAGTCTCAAACTCACACAACATATCCGCAGCCATCTTTGATGTTTACTATCACAGCTTCGACGTCGCATGCACGTCACTGTCGTCATCCGGTTACGTCCGCCCCAGAGCACCATACAAAGGGCTCTGGCGCGTCCATATTAGATAGAACCAATTCAGGGTTTTTCCTGCATAGAGACATTTTTGGCGCCCCCCAAAGCGGTTTTATGCCTCCCCCAAAGGAAAATCACCAGCGCCAAAATGACAAAAATTGAGAATATATTTAGCTATTTAAAACCTCTCCAAATGCATTTTTAGTTCATCCAAATACAAGCCATCCTTCTTGTAGGGCTGGAGGATGCATTGCATTTCAATTTACATTACTGCTTCCCTTGATCATGAAAACAAAATAACTGTAATAAAACGATCATTGAAACTCTACTTTCTCAACCTCACACCGCTCTTAAAGGTCCCATATTATGCTAAATGCACTTTTTAAATGTGTTCCAACATATCCATGCGTCCACGGTGTGCCTAGAGACTGCCAAAATATCAAAAAAAATAACAATCTCTCCTTTTCTCACTCTCCCCTTTTCTGAAACCCCCACCCCTCCCCCCAAAAACACTCCAGTCAGAATTATCCCCTTTTCTGACCTCACAAACCGTAAAGCCAGAAGCTTCCACTGTGCAGCCCACACCCCTATTTCTTATTGGTCCACGGCCCTGACAGACAGAGGGCGAGGCGTATCTGGCTTTGCTTCCAGACAGGGGGCGGGGGGAGCTCAAAGATTGTATATTTACGAGGGGACCTGCAACTCCTTTTTAAAAAATAGGCCATTGTGAGATTAGCTGAACATCAGCATAGTACAATAAATGATCTGAAAGTTTTTTTCAGCAAACAATTAAAGAAAAACGTATTAGGGACCACTAAGACCATATAATATGGTGTATAATAGAACCGAAAAGTGTATAATATGGGAGCTTTAAAATTCACAAACTTTGCGCCTTTACTGTTGCAGTCCTGACCCCCCAAAAAGTTGTTCCGTGTTCTCGCCCCCCAAAGGCCCATTCTGAGCCAGGAAACACCCTGCAATTGAAACGTGAGTCTGGATTTCTGGACTTTCTGAAAAAGCTTCAACGGAGAGTTTCCAGACCAACAGGCGAAGCAAATTGTATTTGCCAGCGCCTAGTGGCAGGTCTGGGAATGCCAGGCTATCTAAGTACAGCACTGTCTGCAACTTAAAAACTAATACTCGGGTGAAGACTTTTTAAGAGCAACAAAAATAAGAAATGTATGGAAAACAAATGAAAAAGCAAGTGACTTGGCATCTTCGTAATGTGGACCATAATGAAGTGTAGCTCTGGGCAGCCCTCAGCTCCGACTGCATCACAGGGAGAATGTGTGTGTGTGTGTGTGTGTGTGTGCTTGCGTGCGTGCGCAAGGGGAAGAATCTGATTAACCGACTGGCATAATTCAGTCCTGAAGGAATAAACACAGCGCTGTTCTTGAAGATTGCACCGCTTTCCTTCCGTACATACAAATAAGGCATATGCTCACTTACACACACACGCACGCACGCGCACACACACACACACACACACACACACACACACACACACACACACGCACACGCACACACAGTCCGAGAGCAATTATCGAGGCAATGATGTTCTCCAAAAAGTGGCTGCTGCTTCCTCTCATTTTTTAAATAGGACACAGATTGATTGAGCGTGTGTGTGTGTGTGTGTGTGTTGGCAGGCTTGCAATTGCTCCATTTTCTTCAAGATTGATAGAGCATCACGTGTAGGTGTGTCTGTGTGTGTGTGTGTGTGTGTGTGTGTGTGTGTGTGTGTGTGTGTGTGTGTGTGTGTGTTTTCCCTCGCGGAGTGCTCCATAGCAACAGGCAGCATATCCTCTTCAGATATGTGTTTTTCCCACCTTACATATGCTGTGACCTTTGCCATCTGTGTGCATGTCAGTCTTTGCGTGTGTGGTTGTGTGTGTGTGTGTGTGTGCGCGTTTAAATCTTTGCGTGTGTGTGTGTGTGTGTGTGTGTGAGGGAGAGTATTTGCATGTGTGTGTGTTTGTGTTAGTGTGTGTGTGTGAATGTGTGCATTTGAGAGTGTGTGTGTGTGTGTGTTTGTGCATGTGAATCTTTGCATGTGTGTGTGTGTGTTGGAGTACATCAGTGTGTGGGCCGTTTGACCTTTCTACAGAGTTCATTCATTAATAGCTGCATAATAACTAACATGTTGCCGCTCGGCTGTGACAGATATTGAGTCTGTGTCTAATAGGATATCAGCAGCATCAGTGCACTAGTGGCAACCTTTACTAAGCGCTTGTTTTAGTGTCTTTTCTTAAGCAAAATCAGATAGTATCACCATTGTACTGTATTGATAATGATACGGCAAGCTTTTAACAAGTGGCACTTTATCATTTAATTTTTGTACTATTTCACGCATCTCTCGGCGTGTGAAGGGTAGACATTTTTCATATACATCTTGACATGGTTGTCGTGTTATGTTCAAATCAGTGTTAGGACTAATTTGGGGCGACTGTGGCTCAGGTGGTAGAGCGGGTCGGCCAATGATCGAAGGGTTGGCGGTTCGATCCCCGCCCCGCCACTTGTGTCATGGTTGTTGTGTCCTTGGGCAAGACACTTCACCCACCTTGCCTCGTATGAATGTCGATAGTTAGCCTGCTATCGGTGTATGAATGTGTGTGAATGGTAACGTGGGAAAGGAAAACAGGTCTCCCTTGAAAAAGAGTCTCCGGTCTCAATGGGATTTACCTGTATAAATAAAGGTTAAAAAATAAATAAAGGGTTGCATATTATTTTATACCGGGGAATATACAGCAGAAAGAGCTCTTTAGAAATCAATTTTCTTTTGTTTTGTGAAACTGGCCCGTTGCCAGATTTGCGAGGGCATACGGGAAAAGATAGGGGGGAGTAATGTGGGGTGCATTACTGAGTGAGGACTGAACAAAAATATGCTTATAAGATTTTAGAATTGGTTTGTTTTACTTCTTTGTATTACTCTACAGAAGGAATTTGCTTTCTCAAAACGTACATATACATTCTCACGTACTTACATATGGATAGTTGAATAAGCACATGGCACTTGCTTATAGCTGCCTATTTTTATATAGGCTAGGTACTGCAATGTCTTGCCCCATCTAGGCCATGGCTCTGTGTGTGTGTGTGTGTGTGTGTGTGTGTGTGTGTGTGTGTGTGTGTGTCCTTCCTTGCGTGCGTGTGTGCAATTTCACAGCATGGGTGATACATAACAAAAGCATATTCCTGTGTGCGTACGTCATAATGTCCGTGTGTGTTTGGTCATAACTTACACAGAACAGCGTGGGGTCTGTGTATACGCCTGCGTGCTATCTTTGTAGATGAGCTACTCTGTGTGTGTCCGTGTGTGTGTGTGTGTTTATGTGTATGTGTGTGTGTGTGTGTGTGTGTGTGTGTGCATGTGAAGACTCTATAACTCATATTACAAATGATTTACAGCTTGGTCGTAGAATCTGTTCTAAATGTGGTATAGGCGGCGGTTGGCCTCGCCCGCTTTACTTGGAAATCTTTCTGGAAGAAAAACAAATAAACAAACAGATGCCTTCTCCATTTTCAATTCCCTTATCTCACTCATACACTCGTTTAGAAAACTTATTATATTCTGGGAAACAAATGGTAAAGGAGGCAGAGTTATTGTGAGGGAATCGGGCAGTAGATTGTAGTTGTATAGCTCAGTCTTTCATTTTTTTTAAAGATTTTTTTTTGGCGTTTTTATGCTTTTTTGGGCAGCTGTAGAGACAGAGATGAAATGGGGCAGAGAGGGGAATGACATGCAGAGAACGACCCGGGCTGGATTCTAACCTGTGGTCTGCTGTGAAGAGGACTGAGCCTCTATAGGGGGGCGGTGGGAGGTGGGAGGTGGGAGGGGGGAGGGGAGGTGCTCTAACCACTACATCATGAGCACGCCCCTCTTATTTGATCATTTGACCGCAATCAATGGCATTTGATCAATGCCATTGATTGCCTCCCTCTTATTTTAGCTTCTTTAAAACACACACCCCGCACACACACACACCGCACACACACCGCACACACCGCACACACACACACACACACACACACACACACACACACACACACACACACACACACACACGTTTTTTCATTGATCACGCCATTTCTAGTCTTTCTTAGATCCTCAAACCGTGCTTCGACGTCACTGCCACTTAACTAGGTATTGAATTCTGTGCGTTTAGCCTTAACAACAAAGACAGTGTTCAATCTGTA
>NC_137215.1:5368838-5373838 GCF_949987685.1 Ammodytes marinus | reverse complement strand
AACTTTATTTTTTTGCTGCAAGACTTTGTACGTCTGTAGCATGTCTGTGTCTGAGTGTGTATGGTAACAATGGACGTCATCATCAAAATTGGACAACTAAGAGAGAGAGGAGAGAGAGAGTTGTTGTGTGTGTGTGTGTGCGTGCCTGCCTGCCTGCCTGCCTGCCTGCCTGCCTGCGTGCGTGCGTGCGTGCGTGCGTGCGCGCGTGTGTGTGTGTGTGTGTGCGTGCGTGTGTGTGTGTGTTTGCAGTATTGAGCAATAACAGTACAAAGCAGAGCCCCTGCAGTGCCAACAGAATTAGTTTGTTTTCAGATTTGGGGCTATGGCTCCTTTTAAGACTTCATTCGCTCAGTGTGTAGTGCCTGGGATTACTAGTGTACACAGGGGACGGTTGTTCACCTGGAAACAATTTTGAATGGAAGAAAGTAACCGGGCCAACCAGTAACCATGGAGGTCGCTGGTTCGATCCCCGGCACCGGACAGGAGGGTGTTAGCAGTAAAACTAGTGGTGGCTGGTATTACATTTACCCACCATCTCTACCGTTGTGTCCTTGAGCAAGGCACTTAACCCCAAACTGCTCCATGGGCGCTGTACTATGGCTGACCCTGCGCTCTGACCCCCTCTGGAGTGAGGTAACTTGAGAGGGGGATATGCGAAAAGACAAATTTTTATGTACCTTGTGTGAATTGACAAATAACTAAACTTAAAACGAAAGGAAAGACAATTAACATTATACGCAGAGTTAAACAAGGGGGAAAGAAGGAATTATAATGTGGGACATCAAAGTGACACGGGCGAGTGCTTTAGCGATAGCGGGTCCCATAGTATTAACCCCCGCAACCCTCTCTCTTGTTATGCCCACTAGAGACTCATTAGACAGGTCAGTGGCGATGTTTCATGGTCCTTATGCATAATTTGACAGTTAAATCAGAGCAGTGCTCTATATTAAATGAGAAGGGAGGATACTTAAAAAGAAAACCCTTCTGCCCCAACCACCTGCTATTCTTCAGTTCCCTCTGCATCTCTCTCTCTCTCTCTCTCTCTCTCTCTCTCTCTCTCTCTCTTTCTCTCTCTCTCTCGTTCTCTCTCTCCCTCTCTCTCTCTCTCTCTCTCTATTAAAAATGCTACATATTTCACAGGTCGTTTTTCAGTTTATATTCCCCCATAAAGGTGTATTTCCTGGCCATAAGAGAACAGAGAATGTACTTTTAATAGGTTCCTCCATTGGGGTAAAGCATTAGCCTGTCAGCAGTACAATAGGGCTCTCATCTATTACAAGACATTTCTTGCAAAGTAATCTTACAAACTAATTCATGCTCTGTGCCCGGGTGACAGAAACTCTTTAGCGGTTGTTGCATATATTAAAAAAAAAAGAACAGAGTCAAGTCCAATTCAGTGGCAGCGTCTTATTGAACAGTGGGCCAGGGTTCACATCCATGTTAAATACTTGATGGAGTCTTAAAAAGGGAATTCCATGAAGGTGCATTCTCAGATGCCTTCGAGTCGTTTCGCCATTGAGTGTTTGCGATGCTGTTTCTTGTTAAGTTCAGTTTTTTTTTCTCAGTGTAAAGCTATAGTGCGTAATTTTTTTTGTCGGTTACATTCAGCTCCACAAAACTCTCTCTGTATTTCTCAGTATTGCAGCATTTAGAAACTTGTGTCGCCCCCCCCCCCCCACCCCCTGACACTGGTGCAGGAGCTCAGAAAAATCCCAAAAAGCGCCCAAGAAATGTTTCAGTTGTTGATTCTACTGCTGAGAAAAAAACCTGGATTACAGCAGAAGGTATAAAATCAATGCGCGGTCATCGAAGGCTTTACCTTATATGGCAAACTGACACATTCAGAGTCAAAGTCCAAGTGTATTTATACTGTATAGCACATTTAAGACAGCCTCAGATGACCAAAGTGATGTATAGGCTAATAAAAAACATAATATAGCATAAGCTTAAACACAGTCAAACTCAATAAATAGGAGCATAATAAAATATCAAGTTCAACTTGTACTGAAAGCCGGCGCGAAGAGAGTGAGTTTTCAAGCAACGTTTTAAAGTCATCAATGGAGTCAAGTCACGTTCAATTTCCCTCATGAGAAAATGTGTCATCCTCGAATTTAATAGCAAGAAAAAAAAGAAAAAAAAAACCCTTGGTGATGTATTCTTGGCCCTCAGCCAGGCAGAAGAGGGTAAGAGAGGAGGGGAGGGGGGGGGGGGGTCTATATATTTAATCAAGCAGGTAATTAAAAGTGATTGTGTCTGCAGAAAATATCCTTATCCCTCGTAATATCTCCATTACCTCAGAATATTACATGCAAGATGGGAGGCGTTAGGCTAATTAATAGAGGCAATCTGTTGGGGAGATTAATGGAGCGGTGGCAGGCTCGACTAAGCGCAGAGATGGAGGGAGCGATAGAGGGGGGGGTATGAAAGAGGGGAAGGAAAGAGGAGAAAAAGAGGTATAGAGGCAGGGTAGGAGGGGGGGTATAGTTTGGTGCGCTGATGTGTGAGTGAGTGAGTGAGTGAGTGAGTGAGTGAGTGAGTGAGTGAGTGAGTGAGTGAGTGAGTGAGTGAGTGAGTGAGTGAGTGAGTGAGTGAGTGAGTTTGAGTGTGTGAAGAATAATGAAAGGAGGGGAAGGAGAGAGGAGAAAAAAGGAGGTATAGAGGCGGGAGGGGGGGGGGCGGTAGAGTTTTATAATTTGGTGACGCTGATCGTGATATCTTCATGTTCTATCTATGGGTTCAGACTGAGATCTTAATGGAAGAAAAGTGTTTTTCTTTTTACTCCCACTATCACAGCGGAACATTGGACTCTTGACTGCACATTGTGTGCATTTTTTCTAAGAGTCTCATTTATTTGCAACAAAAGCTTTAATTTTCGAAAGCAGCGGGAAGCACAAATCGGCGTGCGGTGATTTTATACATATGGTATCTGCCGGCGGACTCTCTTTCGATTCAGAGTTGCATGGTATAATTTGCATTCAATCTTTGCTCAGATGGTCACGGAAAAACAAAGTGCTATCATTGACGATTGCAATGCGTAACAAGCAAGGAGAAGTGTATACTGTACATACGAAGGATTTTATGTATGAGTTGAGAAAGCCAAGGTTAAAGGAATACTTCACCCATATGGAACTGGCATTCTATCATTATAAAATCGCTATTATAATATAGTGAATGAGGTTTTTTCTTCCCTCAGTCTTTCCTCAGTCTTCCCATGGCCCAGCTGTCCTGTTAATCCTAACCCTAGATCTTTACTAGTGTGATGTCATACTAGTAAAATGTAGTGTTAGCCAGTGAGACCATAAAACACTCTTTCTGATTCTTCTCAGGCTAGGATGAACCAATTTCCAAAAATGTTTGCACATTTATACTACATAGGATCTCAGAGTTCAATACACCTTCATATTCCCACCGGTGAAGTAGGTCTTTAAAGCCCGCAGTCAGAAATATAAAGGCACTGAAAGCGTTTTTTTTTTTCGTTCTCAATTGGCGTCTTACTATGAGTGACGGAGGGTTCCTATTATTGAACATAATTCTCTGGCAATTTACTGTATGTCAAGGAGCTTTGTCGCTTATGATTTCCAAAATACTTTTCATAATTCTATTCACCATTGTTGAACCATTTCACTAAGCATGACAGCCAAACTTTGCAAAACGTCGACCATCAGTGGAAATTATGCTATTTTTCTATAGTTTTTCTGAATGCCTTTATCATGGATATACGCTCGCCCTGGAACTACAGCTGGCGTAGTAAAAACACTACCACTTTTGTCCAAAGGGGGTGCAAGAATTAACACAAACTGAAAGTTCCTCGGAGCACCTCTAAAGAATCAGGCTAAAACATGGATAGAGTTTATCCCCCTTTAGTAAAACATATTAAAAATGTTAGTAAGTCAACCTAAAATATGTTGCACATCTGGGAATGTAACCATAGCTTTTTATATTTGCTGTTACTTCTATGCTATTCGCATAGGTCTGATGATGCTTGAAATATCTAATTTGACTGGTGCACTTCCTCTAATCAGGATTTTGCATATAGGGATAAGTTTTAATTGACACTCTGATGACAGTTGGTGGGTTGTGTGTTTATGTTATCTGGCCTCAATCCATCAAATTAATCTACGCCTACACAGTGTTGATAAAGCAGATTAGTACAGTCACTCACACATGCCAGTCATAAATAATTAATAAATATAAATTGAGGATTTCTTGTCTGTACTCTAGCTTATTTTGTAATGAGTATTTGATTATTGTAGATGCACACTTAATTAAAGCTGGGGTGGAGGATTTGGGGAGAAAACGGCAGTTGGGATAGAGATTTGAATTCAAATACCTCAACCGCTCCACTTGTTCTCTTTGGTCCGTCCCCTATGGTCCCTCCCTGACACGCTCCCAACGAAGTTGTGCCAAAGTGAATGGACTCCCAACAGCCAATAAGAACAGAGAATCGGAGCCTCGCTCTGATTGGTCAAAGTGTACAGCTCATGTTGACTTTGACCAATCAGAAATCACATACCCCAGCTTTACTGTCAAGCTATTTAGTATTAGTACTCGGATATAAATTAGTATTATAAACACAGAGTTAGTAGTCACTCATAAATGCCTGTGTGAAACGCTCGGTAAATATAAGTTGTGACAAAGAGTGACTCAAATGTAAAGCATCTATCTACATATAGGTAATAATGCATCTTTGCCTCGAGAACAAACTCTCTCTAACCTTAATTTATACAGGTAAATCCCATTGAGACTGAAGACTCTTTTTACAAGGGAGAGACCTGTTCCCATTTCCCACGTTACCATTCACACACCGATAGCAGGCTAACTATCAACATTCACACGAGGCAAGGTGGGTGAAGTGTCTTGCCCAAGGACACAACAACCTTGACACAAGTGGCAGGACGGGGATCGAACCGCTAAACCCTTCGATCATCGGCCGACCCGCTCTACCACCTGAGCCACAGTCGCCAAACAAGTTTCACCCTCGTCATCAGTGACTTTTCATA
>NC_137215.1:5348838-5363838 GCF_949987685.1 Ammodytes marinus | reverse complement strand
CTAATTTGTGCTTGTGCCGTCCAAAACGCTGCTCATCCATTATGCAGAGACTTAATGCATAAATGGTAATGCTAGGAACACACACAAACAAACACACACACACACACACACAAACCCACGCGCACACACACTTTTGATTTTAATGTTGTCTACCTCTCAGCAGAATACCTGAGCGTAATTTAATGAATGGCCATTAATTACTTAGCCCTGTGCATTATTTAAGTAGGATGTGTGTGTGTGTGTGTGTGTGTGTGTGTGTGTGTGTGTGTGTGTGTGTGTGTGTGTGTGTGTGTGTGTGTGTAATGTGTAAGTGTGTGTGTGTGTGGGCACATATGCTTGTGCTCTTGCGTGCATGTATTCAGGTCGTTCTTGATTACAAGCCACAATTAAGATTAACAAGCAGACAAATGAGGACCAGGCCCTTATCTGCAGAGAGCAAGGTCATCAACAGTGCGTGCGTGCGTGTGTGCGTGTGTGTGTGTGTGTGTGTGTGTGTGCATCTAACTCTCAGATTATTCAGTTGTCAAACTGGGATGTGAGAGCACTTGCCTTTTGTCTATGGATATGTGTTGGCTCGCTCGCTTGTGAGATACGTTCTAGAACACACAAACATTGGCTTGTTTTCTACTGTTGTCCTGTTCTCTGATGATTCTCCTCCAACCTGATGTGACACTTAGGCAGAGAGAGAAGGAGCACACAGACAGACAGAAAAGCAGACAGACAAGCAGACAGACAGACAGACAGACAGACAGACAGACAGACAGACAGATAGATAGATAGATAGATAGATAGATAGATAGATAGATAGATAGATAGATAGATAGATAGATAGATAGATAGATAGATAGATAGACACACAGACACACAGAGAGACAGACAGACAGACAGACAGAGAAGCAGACAGACAAGCAGACAGACAGACAGACAGACAGACAGACAGACAGACAGACAGACAGAGAAGCAGACAGACAAGCAGACAGACAGACAGACAGACAGACAGACAGACAGACAGACAGACAGACAGACAGACAGACAGGCATGGATAGTCCATTAAAAGAAGGGTTAGGGCTCTGATGGTCAGTGCAGGGTAACCATGGTGACACAAGGTTACACTTTTAGCCCACATCCCAGGGCCATCAGCTGCATGACCATTTATACACCTTTAAACACACACACACACACACACACACACACACACACACACACACACACACACACACACACACACACACACACACACACACACACACACACACACACACACACACACACACACACACACATTTTGTAGCGGTGACCAAATGCATTAAATTCGTCTGACAAGTGTCTTGTCCCACGGGCACAGGCGCCAATCTCAGCACCGGAGCAACTCAGTCAGAGTCTCCCAACAGCTTTTATCTGTGTGATGTCCAACCAACCACGATATACAATTAAATGTACATGAGCACGTTTATCAACAAAACTTAACTCTACAAATAATATGGATAGAACAGGCTTGGTGTTGCTCATATTATATATAGTCAGTGCTATTGAGTATTAGGAAATATCAATGTATAAGATAAGAATAATTTAAATTTTTTTTTTGGGGGGGGTTAACTTAAATGTATCTAATGTTGTGTATCTATATTGTCTAAATAAATTAACTTAATTACATAATATGGATTGAACATGCCTTATGTTTTTCATATTATATTCAGTCAGTGAGTTTAAGCTATGTCAATGTAAAAATTAAGATGACAATTTTTTTTTGGGTGTGTTTTCAACTTAAATGTATCTAATGCTGTGTATATATTTGATCCAAATACATTAACTAAACTATATCCACATTATTGACTCGTAAACCTTAGCACCTTGTTGTATGATAACGTGTAATGCGACCGCGTCTGTTGCCGTAAAGATACAGAAGCAAGCGTAAACAGCACTTCGCTCCTGGTAAATTGCTCCCAAGCACACTGGCATTTCTAGATAATAATAGACGGTATACGGTTGAAAGCAGTGAAGGTCAGAACGTGCACAATAAAATGATATGTATGGAGCAAGAGAGTTGTGTCAACAAAAACACAGAGGTGTCGTGATGACAGTTAGCACCTTCCAAGGACAGTCGCGTGTCCTTTCACACTACTGTATGATTCTGCTTATTATAGCTTATAGTCTTACATGTGTAAAGCCCCCTAGCAGCGGACAAACAACACATAGTCAGGTATGGGGAATATACAACAATAGAACATTTGATTTGATAAAATGTATTTAGCACGTGTTAAAAAGTGCTCCGATAAAACTTAACATTTGTGTTATTGCACCCCCTTTGGACAAAAGTGTTAGTGTTTTTAATACGCCAGCTGTAGTTGTGGGGGGAGGGTACCCATGACAAAGGCATTAAGAAAAACTATATGAAAATAGCATTCTTTGCACTGATGGTCTCGTTTGCTGTTACATGTCATTTATGATCATCAGAGGAAAAATTAGACTCAGAAATATTTTAAAGTGTTCAATAACTAATGATCCCCTCAACAGCACAGTTACATAAGGAACCATCTTTTCAACAACGCTTTCAAATGTATGCAGACATGTCAATCTATATGATCGTCCTTTGTTGACAATATATTATCTGAACTTGTTCATTTTATTAAATTGAAAACACTACAGAATATCATCATTTTAATTTCCCTCAAATTTGATACTCTACAAAATGACACCCTAACATTCTTTAACACTTCAGGGTGACAGAGTGAAGAGATTAAGGTAAAGCATTTAACCCTGCACCACTTGTGACATCCCGACATCTTACTCAGAGCAATCAGAAAGTGAAGGTTAGCCCGGGCCATTCGTCACCTAGCCACAGGGTGAAATGTCTGCGAATGTCATCAGCTGAAACTGAGATAAAAAAAGCTTGAAGGGAAATTGCCAAGGTGGATTGAAAGACATTGATGTGTGTTGCTACTTGGCTCACTTGTTAAAGCTGCTACGAGGAACTTTGAAATATTTCTGAAACAGTATATTTTTTCCTGTGATTATCATAAATGACATGTAACAGCAAATGAGACCATCAGTGCAAAGAATGCTATTTTTATATAGTTTTTCTTAATGCCTTTGTCATTATTAGGCCTACGCTCACCCAGGAACTACAGCTGGCATAGTAACAACACTGCAACTTTTGTCCAAAGGGGGTGAAAGAATTTACACAAATTGAAAGTTTCTTGTAGCACATTTAAAACTAAAACTCAAATTCACTGTCTGACATTTGTATTCTCTGTCTGTTTCTCTCGTAGAGTAAGAAACACGCCAACAAGGTGCGACTGTTCTACATGCTTCACCCAGAAGACGGCGGACCGCCTTCCAAGAGGCTGAGGCCAGATAACCCAGTATGATCTCACTGTGTGTGTGTTTCTGTGTCTGTGTTGCATAATAAGTGTCTATATGATGTTCACGTTATATCTTTATAGTGACGATAACCTGTAAGCTTTTAAGGATTCATTAGTGAACTTAAAGGTCACGTATTATGCTCCTTTTCAGGTTCAAAATGTATAAGTTTGAATCTCAAATATTTGTATCCTCTGTCTGAAACGCTCCGTTTTAGAGTCTCTTTAAGCCCCGCCTTCTAAAAAGCCCAGGTCGGCTATGAGGGGGGCGTTGCTTCTCCCCTTGTGACATCATATGGGTGAACAAATCTGAACATGGTGATTGAACACAGGTTTTTTTTTAAAAGGTGGAGGAGGAGAACAAGAGAGGGTTGTTTTTTTCTCATACTTTGGGAGTCTCTAGTCACACCGGGAACCCATATAATGTTGAAAACCCCAAGAAAAAGTGCATAAAAAGTGACCTTTAAGTCTATGAAGGATCCCATGTTTTACAGTCTCACAAACTGAAGCAACTGTTGGGATGGTTTTTGAAGGACCATCATTTGCATTTTTCGCAGTCTAATCCTTCACAGGGCCAGTGCACTCTCAGGCTTGGCCATCACAGCCAAGTGCTCATGGGAAAATGTGTTTGATCTGTCGTATGGCAGTCGTTGCTATAATACTATAAATCTCCCTGGAGACGGATTGCCTTATAACTGTGGTGTTTTCTGGTAAGATTTAGTGGAGGCTGGTGCCACCAAGCAGCTCTGTATCTGACTATTGCAGGCCATGGCTAGGGAGGTCAGTGCATTACTACTGATGGCTGTGTCAGCCTGTGTGCCGGTGTGTGTGTGTGTGTGTGTGTGTGTGTGTGTGTGTGTGTGTGTGTGTGTGTGTGTGTGTGTGTGTGTTCTAGTTGGGCCATTGTGTTTGTTTATTTCTAGGGCACTGTTCTGCAATCGTAGCGAATGATGAGGTTGCATTTGCATCCAGAGTGAATTGTTGGGCTTGAAACATGAAGCCACAATTGCAATTTTTTGCCGTTAATTAAATGTTGACTGTGTGCCTGTGCCTCTGTGTGCCTCTGTGTGTGTGTGTGTGTGTGTGTGTGTGTGTGTGTGTGTGTGCGTGTGTGTGTGTGTGTGTGTGTGTGTGTGTGTGTGTAAACAAGAGCATAATAAACTATTGTTAAGCTTTATTGTAGCACATTGTGGGCCTTATTTATCCACCAAGGCTGTAAGTCCCACATGGAAAAAAAATAGAAAGACACACACACACACACACACTTTAGAGGACACAGCTGGTGGAAAAATAAAGCTTATCAAACTAACTGGCAAATCTAGAGAGAGAGAGAGAGAGAGAGAGAGAGAGAGAGAGAGAGAGAGAGAGAGAGAGAGAGAGAGAGAGAGAGAGAGAGAGAGAGAGGGAGAGGCAGAAGGAGGAGGAGGAGGAGGAGAAGGTGGAGTGTTTCCAAAAGCAGTTGCAGTGCCACAGCCAAGACCCTGGGCCGTACAGGGCACGGCCAATTAGCTCAGAACAGCAAGGACCCTCTGTCCTTCACAGACAGGAAATCCATACCCAAAAGTAAAAGATATCAGGTTGCCCTTGACGAACGGGCCAATGCAAAGTTTAACGGTCCGAAAAATAATGTTTTGGTGCTCCCAACTTTATTCTGCTGATAAGATTGTTAGGGTCACGGGAGAGAAATAAAATAAGAGGAGGAAGTTTTTTTTTTTTTTTTATTATGCAATAATAACAATGACGTTGATAAAGACAAAATACAGTGTTTATATTAAACTTAAAATGAAATCTCACAAACTACAGTGTGAGATGCTTCCGGGTCTAGACAGAGAGGTCAGATTTAGTCAGCCTAAAGTCAGTGAAGATCACATTAAATTAAAAAGGTGCTCCAAGGAACTTTCAGTTTTTGTTAATTCTTGAAACCCCCTTTGGACAAAAGCAGTAGTGTTTTGACTACGCCAGCTGTAGTTCCTGGGTGATCGTAACACATGACAAAGGCATTAAGAAAAACTATATCAAAAAAGCATTCTTTGCACTGATGGTCTTGTTTGCTGTTACATGTAACTCATGATCATCAGAGGAACAATTAAGACTGTTTCAGAAATGATCAAAAGTTCCTCGTAGCACCTTTAAAATTAAATGTCACAAACTACTAGTGTAAGACACTTTCGGGTCTAGACAGAGGGATCAGATTTCAGAGTGAAGTTAAAAAGCAAAACTATAAGATAAAGCTCTCTCTCTCTCTCTCTCTCTCTCTCTCTCTCTCTCTCTCTCTCTCTCTCTCCGACAGCATCCGCACAAAAAAAAAGGTATGGCCGATCCTGCCTTCAATCGCACAATCTGCAAAAGTGGGGTATGAGTTATCCGTTTTGGTCGCATCTTTGCAGACCAATCAAAAGCATGCAGCAGTGACAGCTTACCCCTTTTTAAAGACCACACGTGTTGACAGATTGATGGCCTCTGTTGATATGAATTACCTTGACGTGGTCTTTTTATAATTTACTAACCATAAATTCCCTGTGTCAGTAGATGGGTATGTCCCCCCCCACAGTTCACTGTCATGTAGTGTTGCCAAATGCTCCATCATTAAACCATCTCCTTTTCCATGTTGGCTGAATTCCAATCCCCATAGTTTCTGCTATTTAGTATGGTAGAAAAAAGATTGGGGGTCTCCTAATTCTTGAAGTCTGATTTAGTATGCTTAAAAATACCCGGATGTCTACTACAACCGGTTGAGGTTTTTAGTGTTGAAATCAGCATGCTATTTGGGCGATTCTGACCCACAATCCAGTACGCACCGGAAGTGAAGTGGAGCTTCCGTATTAAAACAACTGGGGATGAGACGGAAATAAAAGCAAGAGGCAAGATCAAGGCACAATGTTATGATGAAATAAATAAGTAAAAATATGTTCCAATTGAATGTCTATGCATGCTAACTAGATTATTGTTATGGTCGGATGTAGTATGTAGAATAGAACAAAGAAATGGACAGTTTAAAAGTATCTTTACGTGACTATTGTATAGCTTACATTTTAGAGCCCTCAGTAAAAATGATGTTCACAGAAAAAAATAACAGTTAAAAGTTCATATCCAGTTTTACTTTTTCTCCCTGGCACAGCTGGGCCACAGCAACATGAGGTGGGGGGTGTGACTGTCCAATTATTGATATCCGAAAAAGTGAAATAAATTGTCAGTCGCAGCCCAAGTTAACCTCGGAAAGTTGGTAGGAAGGTTTCTGTTATGTTACATCATACATCCATTACATTCTAAGAAAAATAAAAAATTGAGCAAAGGCTGCATTTGAAAAAACCCTCCACAAAAGTCCACCAGATTGAAATGTCAGATAGATCAAAACAAATAAACTGGGATAAGTAAACACTGTAAGACTATTTTCTCAACACATTAAACAGTAAAAAAAAGGTGATACACGTATACAACACTGCAGAAATACTGTAGCCGTGTTGAGGGCATATGGGTTTACTAACCCACACACACACAGTACTGTAGAAAATCGACACACCTGCGTCCCCATCTGTCTCCCTAAGTGAATAAGACATGACTCAGCCCCTCCTGGCTTTCACCTCACAGGGGACACGGGATACACACACACACACACACACACACACACACACACACACACACACACCACCTCATACTGTAACGTAACCGTGGGCGCCACAGCTAGCACTTTTGTTCATAACCTTTCCCAAAGAGATATGACATTGATTATCTGACAATGCTGAAAAACGGATGGAAGATGAGACGGTTCTACAGAAATGAAATCCCCTCCTCCACTCCCCCCCCACCCTCACCCTCACCCTCACACACACACACACACACACACACACACACACACACACACACACACACACACACACACACACACACATTCAATTTGGAAGTAACTTTGCTTCTTTCATATCTTTTTCATCAGTTTTTCCCCTCCCAAAGGAAAGGCTTGAACTGATTTTTTTTTGGACTTCAATTTCGTGTTTTTCTGCCCCCCTTTTTGAAGCACTGATTGACATGGTGGTGCAGTCTAAAGGGAACGGCAGTGTACAGCTCCGGAAAAAATTAAGAGACCAGTCTGGATTTTTCTTAAATCTTCATCTCTACATTACTTATTAAAAAAATGCTCTTAATGACAACTAAATTATTGGAATTTGGTAGAAATGTTGTCAGTAGTTTATATTATAAAACCAAGATGTTCATTCTACTCAAACATATGCCTAGAAATAGTACAACGAGAGACACTGAACATTTGGAGTGGTCTCTCAAATGTTTTTCCAGAGCTGAAAAAAAGGATTTTCTTTTTCGGCAGAGTGAATGAGATGCCAGTGTCTACCTAGCCAGTGTTAAAATGCCATGCCTGGGGGTTTGTGTGTAGGTGAAAGTGTTTTGTCACAGAACAAACAGAGGAAAGTAGGTCGTACAGGCAGGTGCTCCCAGATGAAAGAGGGGAAGACGACTTTATCCGTTTTTCCTTTGCTATTCTCTACCCTTCCTTCTCTCTCTCGCATGCACACACACACACACACACACACACACACACACACACACACACACACACACACACACACACACACACACACACAGTCTGAGCCGTTTCCAACTCGCATAAAAGGGCAACAGATAACCAAAGGCTTTTTTCCACTATGCTTTGTATTGTCCTCTTAATGCTATATGTGCACTGTCTGTCGCTCCTTTCAATTTACACTGTCAGCGTTTCTTTCATACTTCAAATGAAAACAAATTATTTTCTTATTGGCCTTTGATTTAACCTATAGTGCTATATCTAATCTCAGTCTCTCTGGAATAGTATTGAAAAATATTGAAATTCATATATTCACACAGACACACACACACCCCAACCCTCCTACCCACACACATACACATACACATACACAGACACACACACACACACACCAACCCACACACAGACACACACACACACCTCCACACACACACACCCCTCAACCCAGACACAGACACACACACACACACACACACACACACCTCCATCTACCTCCACACACACACACCTCCATCCACCGCCACACAGTCTGAGCCGTTTCCAACTCGCATAAAAGGGCAACAGATAACCAAAGGCGTTATATGCCTTTTATTCTCCTCTTAATGCTATATGTGCACTGTCTGTCGCTCCTTTCAATTTACACTTTCAGCGTTTCTTTCATTCTGCAAATGAAGACAAATTATTTTCTTATTGGCCTTTTACTTATGGTATAGTCCAATGACAGGCTATATCTAGTCCAATGACCGGCTATATCTAATCCCAGTCTCTTCAAAATATTTTTCATTTTGGAAAAGTATCGAAGCAGATTGAAATTCATATTGGTACCAAATAAAGACAATCATTTTGGTATCTCTCCTATTCTCCACCCTGCTTGCTACACACACACACACGAACACACACACACACACACATCTACACCCCTCCCCCCCCACCACCACACACACACATCTACACCCCCCCCCCCCCCCCACACACACACACACCCCGTCTGAGCCGTTTTCAACCTCACTTAAAAGGCCAAGAGATAACCAAAAGCCTTTTATTTTTTCACTATATCTTTTATTCACCTCTATTATTCTATATTTGCACCCGGCGCTCCTTTCAATTTACACTTTTCGGCGCTTCTTCTGCAAAAAAAAACTCCAAACGATCTCGCCTGCCTCCCTGTGCAGCTCTGTGTGTATATTTAGCCGCGGTTCCCACAGCACACTAACACAGAACACAGGGGAGAGAAGGAGAGAAAGAGAGGAGGAGCGCAGAGAAAAGCAACAACAGACGACAGACGGAGAGCAAGATTAACGGAGCTAATTAAGGAGTCTATTGTTAGGCGCGCGGAAGCAGGAGGAAGCAAAACCGAACACTAAATATTTTGGCGAATACAGACGTCACTGTCAGGCCGGGTGGTTAAACAGGCGCACGCGCACACACACACACACACACACACACACACACACACACACACACACACACAATGATGGATTCAATCACGACAATCGCACACAAATCAGTCTCAATATGTGTGTGTGGGGCGACAGGTAGAGATAGTTAAGGGTTAGGCTTGAACGGTATACAATAACTAAACAGGTACATAGGTATCAAAGTATTTAAAAAGGTTAGAAAAAATATTACCTGTTTTTTTTTCCCACTATATAATAGCCTATGACTTAACCTACTGTAGTCCTATATCTAATCAGTCTCTTTGAAATAGTTTTAGGTTGAACTAGTAACTCAAACTATTTAGGCCTTCTGCTAGTATGAAAAAGTCATCACAAACTTGAAAGTGTTTCCCATTTATTTTGAAAAGTATCGAAAATAATCACAATTCATACAGTATTGGTACCAATATCGAAACAAACATCTTTGGTATTGTGACAACACTATATAAACTAAATATACACAGTAAGTATACACTACACTATATACTAAACACAAATTTATATTGATATGGGCAACGGTAGAGATGGTAATCCAGAAAATGAAGGAACAGAAAGGTTGAGGACTTAGCGAAGGCAATGGAGGAAAACTGACAGAGACGCTGTTTATTGTTCAAAATGCTTCCCGAGAGTGGCAGCTGTAATGAGCTGACAATTATTCATATGTCAGTCACCCCCCCCCCCCACACACACACACACACACACACACACACAGCCACACTAACACACACACACACACACACACAGCCACACTAACACACACACACACACACACACAGCCACACTAACACACACACACACTCGACATTGTTTAAAACTTTCCACGCGTTGTCACTAAATCCCTAGTGTATACACATTGAGTGACAGGATCTTGCGACGCCTATTTTGTCTTTCAAGTTTCAAGTATACGCTGTCTTTGTGCTTGGGTCCCATCTCTGTCAAACGCTGCCTTTTATAACTCAGTTTGTTTTGACAGGTGAGGCCACTGCAAGCTGACACATAGCTTCATCTCGGGATTTTTATGTCCCGAGTCAAAATTAAGAAAAAAAAACAAGCAGGGCACATTCATTCCCACCTCCACACACACAGTTAGACACACACACACACACACACACACACACACACACACACACACACACACACACACACACACACACACACACATACACACACACACACACACACACACACACACACTTGTTTTGATTTTCATACGTTTCAAAATACGATTTTGGGAAGACTAGCATCTCAGTAGCATTACCCATGGGACAGTAGAAATAGACTAAGTAGGTGAATGGGGGGATGTAGATGGAAATAACAGAATGAATAGTGAGAGAGATAGAGAGAGAGAGAGATAGAGAGAGAGAGAGAGGGGGGGAGAGAGAGAGAGGAGGAAAGAAAGTACACATTAGGAGTGGGGGAGGGAGAGAACGGCGAGAGGGGTGGTAACGAGGGAGCGAGGGAAACGGAGGAGAGGAGACTGTCTTGTCCTCACGAGCACTGTGTCTCCTATGGCACAATAATGAATAAAGATCATGAGATAAATAAAGATTAGCTGGTTCCACTTAACATACATCACACTCACGCAAACACATTATTATCCCCTCTGTCTACCCCGTGGCAACATTAGACAGTGTTTTATGCCTTAAAGTTGCAGTGTGTACAATGTATTAAATGTTCAGATATTACACACGGCATCTTTAATGATATAAAAAAATAATAAAATGAATTTGCACACACTGCGAATGAGAAGGAGGGTGAGGATGCATTCTCCATCCTTCCCTCCTGATATTTAGTATAGTAGGAACAGATTTAGGATGCCCCAATACATGTGGTCAGACGCAGTATGCTGAAAAATCCTTGGATGCCCTACTACATCCGGTCGTAACTTTTAGTGTGGAAATCAGCATGCTTTTTTGCCGATTCTGACCCACAATGAAGTGCTCACCGGAAGTGACGTCACATCGACAGAGCCTCCGTATGAAAACAACCGGGGATGAGACGGATATATAGTCAAGAGGCAAGTTCAAGTCACAATGTTATGATGAAATGTAGAAGTAAAAGTGTGTCCAAATGGTATGCCTACTGCATACTAAATACTTTTTATAATCAGCTGTAGTATATAGAAAAGTAAAAAGAAAGAGGATGCGATTTGAAACGAAGGGAATGTTAGTAGTGGAGTGTTAGTGTGTGTGTGTGTGTGTGTGTGTGTGTGTGTGTGTGTGTGTGTGTGTGTATGGGACAGTTCAAAGAAAGCCTTTTAACGTGATCACAGCAGGACCTAGACACAGCGGAGGAGAGAACAGGCAGGGAGGAAGAGAGCGGCCTGCCAATACAGATAAATATTTCAGCCCACAACACACACACAGTCACTGAGACTGGTGCCCAGAGGGGGAGAGATAGGGAGAGAGAGAGAGGGAGAGAGAGGGAGAGAGAGAGAGGGAGAGAGAGGGAGAGAGAGAGAGAGAGGGGGGGAGAGAGAGGGGGAGTGAGAGAGGGAGAGAGAGAGGGGGGGAGAGAGAGGGGGGAGAGAGAGAGGGGGGGAGAGAGAGGGGGGAGAGAGAAGGGGAGAGAGAGAGGGAGGGAGGGAGAGAGTGGGGGGAGAGAGAGAGGAGGAGGGAGAGAGAGGGGGAGAGAGAGAGGGAGAGAGAGAGGGGGGGAGTGAGAGAGGGAGAGAGAGAGGGGGGGAGAGAGAGGGGGGAGAGAGAAGGGGAGAGAGAGAGGGAGGGAGGGAGAGAGTGGGGGGAGAGAGAGAGGAGGAGGGAGAGAGAGAGAGGAGAGAGAGAAGAGAGCGTAGAGTGGAGGCAAGTCTAAAAGACCAAAAGCAAGAGAAGAGATTGAGAGAAAGAGAGAAAGAGATGGGGACAGCTGAGAGACAAAGCTAAGCCTGGAAGGTAAAGGTGTCCTTAACTCTCAAATCTACTGTCTGTGACGCTAACCTGGGCTGACACAAGACACACACACATCCAGAAAGACACACACACACACACACACACACACACACTCTCTCTCTTCCTCACACACACACACACACACACATTCACACAAACTCTCTCTCACACACACACACACACACTCTCTCTCACAAACACACACGCACACACACACACACACAGACACACCCACACTCACACACAAGCATCCACACACACTTTCTCACAGACACACACACACCCATCCACAAACACACGCACCGCACACCCACACACTGCAGACATGGTGTCGCAGACTTTCATATTATCGTCCTCTCTCTCCATCTCTCTCTCTCTCTCTCTCTGTCTCTCTCTCAGTCTCTCTCTCTCTCTCACTACTTGACACACTACTCGAGAAAGCGCTAGTTTGAAAAAAGAGAAAGAGAGAAAGAAGAACTGTGCAACAAATAGAAAAGAGTTGAGGAGAGGCATACACAGAGACACAGAGGGACACAGGCCTGTATGAATATATGTTATATACAGTCTATGGCATGAACAGACAGAGAAGAAGAGAGAAAATGAATGGAGCCGAAAGGTGTAACATGTGTAGAATGTAAAAGCATGCACAGAGAGTATAACCATACTCTTGGAAGACAATTATTTGATACTGTTTGTTGTTTCTGTTTTTCTGTGTGTGTGTGTGTGTGTGTGTGTGTGTGTGTGCGTTTCTATCAATCGGGCAGTTGGTTCTTTTTTGTGTTCCCGCTCCTGTGGGAGATTCTCTCTCTCCCTCATCATTAGTGATGGACCGGCGGCGGTGAGAGGGCCAAGCCACAGTCTCAGTCCAGAGAGACAGATGAATATTTGATCAGAGTGTGTGTGTGTGTGTGTGTGTGTGTGTGTGTGTGTGTGTGTGTGTGTGTGTGTGTGTGTGTGTGTATTAGAAACAGACAAAGCTCAGTGTGGGTCGGTGCAAAGTGTACATTTTTCCATTTCCCATCTCCCCATGCCTCTCTCGGCTTTTCTCACCTTTCGGCCCTCCACTCTACCTCTCTTTTCACATCATTCCATTTCTTCACCTCCCTCGTGACCCCCCCACCCCCCCATCCCTCCCATCTCAAACCCCCTGCGACCCAGTTTTCTGATATAACATGTTTGTTTATATATTACCTATTACTTGAATGACTATGAATTGAGAAATAGTTTTGGGGTTTTGGAGCATTGATTTTTTACATGCTCATGAATTACATGTAACAGCAAACGAGACCATCAGTGTTAAAGAATGCTATTTTTATATAGTTTTTCTTTATGCCTTTGTCATGGGTACCCTCACCCAGGCAGAAAATGTATACCGATTGAAAGGATACTATTATGAACTTTAAGGAGACAAAAATGTACGATAATCGTCCACACATAACAAAAATACAACATTTTGATCCAAGTCTCCCATATCCATCCATTTGATCTATCTATCTGTCTATCTATCTATCTATCTATCTATCTATCTATCTATCTATCTATCTATCTATCTATCTATCTATCTATCTATCTATCTATCTATCTATCTATCTATCTATCTATCTATCTATCTATCTATCTATCTATCTATCTATCTATCTATCTATCTATCTATCTATCTATCTATCTATCTATTTACCATCTCCTCCCTCTCTCTCTCTCCCTGTAGGACTGTGCAGAGACGGAGGTGGACAGGAACAAGTGCTGTACGCTGTGTAACATGTTCTTCACGTCGGCCATCGTGGCTCAGTCGCACTACCAGGGAAAGACTCACGCCAAGAGGGTCCGCCTGGTGCTGGGGGAGCCAACCAGCCTCCCACCCACAGCCATGGCCAGCCCCACTAACACTAACACAGGTAGCTACTGGGTTTCAAAACAACAACACCACCAAACACACACACAACATACATTGTTTGTTTTTCGTTTTTTGACATTTTCAAGACGTATTGGATAGTACAGAGTTGAAATGGGGAGACAGAGAAAGAGGGGGGGATGACATCCAGTAAAGGTCCACGGGTTGGATTTGAACCCGCGACCACTGCAACGAAGGCCGGAGTTGAAGCTCTATCCATGACTACGCCCATAAACTTAATGTTAAAAGTGCACTATGAAGTTTTCTAGAGAGGGGGGATTGTTTACATTCACAGAGCCTGCAGTCAGTTTAGAAAATGTATTTACTTTATATGTTATTCTAAGTATTGAATAATTCTATCGCCATTAATGAAAAACTAATTTATTTTGAGGCACATGATCCAGTATCACTGAACTGAGAACACGTTCTTATTAAAGTACGGTAAATTGATTCCGACTATATAGCTTTTTACATAGACCCAAAGCGCTTTACGTCCTACCCGCGTCCCCACAGCCGCACGTTATATGTTTTTATCTGAAGTGGATTTGGAAAACTTCAATCAGAGCGTCTAGCGTGGATAAGAGAGCGGGAAGAAAAAGTGTCTGGAAATACCAATACGCCCCAGGCCCAAAAAGTCTTGTAGGTGAACTGAATACAGGTCTTTCGATTGATAAAATGTCTCCTTAAAAGGTACTACGAGGAACTTTTAAATATTTCTAAAACAGTCTAATTTTTCCTCTGATGATCATGAATGACACGTAACAGCAAACGAGACCATCAGTGCAAAGAATGCTATTTTTTATATAGTTTTTCCTAATGCCTTTGTCATGGGTATACGCTCACCAAGGAAATACAGAGAGGGGGTGTGTGAGAATTAACACAAACCGAAAGT
>NC_137215.1:5331338-5343838 GCF_949987685.1 Ammodytes marinus | reverse complement strand
TGCTCCAGGGGTGCTGTACTATGGCTGACCCTGCACTCTGACCCCTACCAACGTCTAGTAACTTGAGAGGGAAAATGCAAAAAGACAAATTTCAATGTGCCTCGTGTAAATTGACAAATAAAGAAAATGTACTTAAGGTACGCTGAAAGGTAATCTTAAAGAAAGGCTGACTTCTTAGCCAATGAAATGAAAGCATGATGAGGTCATCCTTTTCAAAAGCTTCTCTCTCTCTCTCTCTCTCTCTCTCCCTCTCTCTCTCTCTCTCTCTCTCTCTCTCTCTCTCTCTCTCTCTCTCTCTCTCTCATTAGTATCTCTGTCCCAGTGAGATCTTGACACGATGACTATTCATCATGCGTTGACCTTTCCGTGTCATGTTATCCGGTGGGCCGCGGTCCCCTCATGTTACCGCATAATTTCACACTTGTTAGTGCGAGGAGTGCAAGTTGTGAGATTGTTGAGATTGTCAAAAACGTCTGCTGCATATTTACCATACCTAAGACATAGATACATTACACAGCGCATTACTCAGTCAGCTAACAACCCACTGCACACTGCAATATTTTCTGCTGACTGTTGAGACACAGAATGACACACGAGAAGGGTCGACCGGCAATTCAATTGATATATCATAATGTAGGTTATTAAAGGTGCAGTGTGTAATATTTGAATATTTTAGTAGTGGCATCTACTGGTGAAAGTTCTAGAATGCAACGCTAACTTGGTAACCCCTCCCACTTTAAACATGCATAATGGTCATTAAGTTTGTCCATTCAGTGCTACTGTAGAATCATGGCAGTGCAAAATGGCGGCAAGCCCCGCTCTTATGTAGATATAAAAGGCTCATTCTAAGGACATAAAATACAATTTCTAAAAAAAAAAAAAAAATATTAAAAATTTAAAATGCTAATTATCTCTACACACTGCACCTTTAATTGGGTAAAAACTGAGATCAAATTTCAGTTACAGCGAGTCCTTGGTTTTAATTATGTATCTATGGCCCCCTTGATTCCACCACTCTCCCACACACAGACACTTCAACACACAGACGTATAGCGGTTAAGAGGATACGGATTCACACGCTCTCACACACACACATTTCTGCGACTGCCAGAGGGTGTGTGTTCTGATGAGATTATTAATAGTGTTTGGCACTGAGGCAGTGGCGGCTGGTGAATTTTCTTTTAGGTGGGGCTGACATTTTATAAACCAAAACCATGTAGGGGGATCTGGGGGGATCCTCCCCTAGAAGATTTTTTGGTGATTTTCACATACAAATTAAGCATTCTGGTGCATTCTGACAAAATAAAAAAGACAAAATAGAACATTTCCTTACAAGACAAATGGGGCAGGGGAACTAGGTTTTAACTTAATTTATTTGCCTTGTAGAATTCAGCAAGATTAAAAGTGCAAATAACAATTGAGAATTATACACATGTTCACATTCTCTCTCTCTCTCTGGCGTTAATCGGTATCACACCCAGAAGTACAAGCCTTCAAAGACTGAATAAGAGATAATAAAAGTTGAAATTTAAATCATCAGCAAGTGCTGGGAAACAAGTGATTATGATCACTGATAAAATTAATACATAAACACAAATTGTGACCATATGTCTTGTGTGCGTCACACCACCATAGGTTTGCAGAGAACTATATACAATATGCACACTAAAAGCATGATGCCAACATAGGTTTGCAGAGAACTATATACAATATGCACACTAAAAGCATGATGCAAACTTAGGCAATAGGTGAGGTTCTACTAGTGTGTTATGAACGTGACAATCGCATAAACAACGTGATAATGGTAAGTCTAGCAGTAATCATATCATACATGCTCAAAGTTTAAAAAAGCACTGCATAATATTTTGAGTTGCACTACTCATAGACTGTAGAAGAGGGGGGGAAGCTGCTACTACAACTGCTAATAGGGACGCTAACGGAACATGAGCAGAGAGGTGTGTATCTCCTGCTCTGACCGCAGCTGGGAGGGACTGGTGCGCAAGGACCGGGCCGCCTATCAGTGCTCTGTGACGGGGAGGGGCCGGGGAGTCTCCCGCTGCTCGTTGAGAACAGTTAAAAGTGATACTTGCCTTGGCGAAAAAGTCCCAAACAACACCAGAAAAAAGCTAGATTTGTCGCTTGTCGCTGTTTTGAAAAAGAAGTCGCCAGGGGGGTAGAAAAGTCACTAAATATAGCGACAAAATCACTAAGTTGGCAACACTGCACGCGACTCCGCAAGCAACCGGTAGTAGATCCGAATGTTGTTGTTTTTGTTGCCAGGTAACCAGTTACAGGGCGCCAATGCCTAGCGCCCCAAACCCTCCGTTAAAACTGAATGGTAATAGAAATTGATAGGGCCACTCTGAGTGAACGAGGGTTTGGGGCGCCGTGAACTGGCGCCCGTAGAAGTCAAATGAGTCAGTTTAGAGCTTGAATTTCGCCATGAAATGTAAATACAGTGCCAGAATATAAATTCAGTGTGCATTCTTAAGTCAAATTAAATAGTTTAGTTGCCTCAAATTAATAAAAAAATAATAATTTTATTTTTTATTTTTTTTGGGGTCGGAGGAGGGGGGCGGCGCCCCAGCGCCCTCTATGGGCCAGCCGCGCCTGCACTGAGGGTGATTTTCCTTTTCTGGTTCATACGACCAGATACTGTCCAACGTCATCCTATTGGAGCGTGCAGTGCACAGCCAGACAGGGCCACGCGACACCTCTACATCACACAAACACACACACACACACACACACACACACACACACACACACACACACACACACACACACACACACACACACACACACACACACACACACACACACACACACACACACACACACACACACACACACACAGGGGGTATATTCATCACTTCCAAGGACATTACATAGGCTAACATTAATTTCCTTGACACTTGCCCTAACCCTAACTTCTACTTTTGTTGTCTTGCATTTTGTTGCCAAAAGCAACGTACGTCTCCACCATATCACTGTGTAGACAGACAAATGTCCCCACAGCATGAGTAATACCATCCCACACACACACACACACACACACACACACACACACACACACACACACACACACAAACACACACACTTGCAAATCTTCCAAGAGCCAAAGCCTTTGCCATTGGTTGTGTGCTCCAGGTGCCGTGGCAAACACCCTCGTCTCCAGAAGCCAATCATACTAAGAAGCATGAGTCATTCTGCCGCCTACACAACAAGGGCTCACAGGCGCTTAGAGGTGTCATGTTGGAAACCGCACCCCCTCCACCCCCCACACACACACACACTTACACATTCACGCACTATGACCCAGATAACACATCCTCAGTTGGGCTTTTTTGGGGGGAGATTTTGACTCCAAATCTCAGCACGTAACTACAAAACCCGTTTGAAATCATATAATCATGTTGTGTTAACGTCGATAGTAAGCCTGCTATCGGTGTATGAATGTGTGTGTAACGTGTAAATGGGAACAGGTCTCCCTTGCAAACGAGTCTCCGGTCTCAATGGGATTTACCTGTATAAATAAAGGTAAAAAAAAAAAAAAAAAAAAAAAAAGTATAAATGTCACATTTTTTTTCAATCTTTGTTAATCGAAAATCAATTGCAAGATCCATCCCCCCGCCTTCTTCCCAAGGACAATGATCTGGTCTAGAGATTCTCCATGTGAGTCTCTCCTCGCTGACCTGGTCTGTTATACATGCTGTCAATCAAACCTTTAGTTCCACTGCCTTCAGTCTGAATGGCTTCGTCACATCACAATCCCATTTGTCAGTTGTCATTTGTGCGTTCGTTCAGTCTGTCGGTTTGACACGTTTCCTTGGGAGCGAGATTCTCACTTCTGATTGGCTCTTATCACCACTCCAGGTGTGATGTCACAGGTGTGCCAAGTGTAAATCTCAAGAGGGGGGGGGGGGGGTTCGAATGTAAGGCCACAGCTGAGCTTAGAAAGGGACGGGGTGGGGGAGAAATTAGCCCTATGTTCCAAATCCCATTCTCTTTGTTTTTTACTATTCTACATACTACAGCTGATCATAAAATATGTGGTTTACATGCAGTATGCACACAATTGGGACATACTTTAACTTTTGTATTTCATCATAACATTGTGCCTTGAACTTGCCTCTTGCTTTTATATCCGTCGCATCGCTGATTGTTTTCGCTCTGAGGCTCCGTCGATGTGACGTCCCTTCCGATGTGCACTGGATTGTTGGTCAGATTCAACCAAAAAAAGCATGCTGATATTCACACTAAAAATGAATACTGGTTGTATAGGGGCATCTAGGTATTTTTCAGCATGCTACATCTGACCACATGCATTGGGACATCCTAAACCTTTTCCCACCCATACTAAATAGCAGAAAGAACGGGGATTGGAACACAGGGATGGTGTCAGCCACAGTGCCGATTAATCTCCGTCCCTTCGTCCTCTGTTTGTCTTTCTTCTCACAGTCTTTGTATTTTTTCCCGCCCCCTTGTGCCCTTGTTTGTTGTTGCTGTGGTTGTTTTGTTCTTTCTGCCTAAACTGTGTGTGTGTGTGTGTGTGTGTGTGTGTGTGTGTGTGTGTGTGTGTGTGTGTGTGTGTGTGTGTGTGTGTGTGTGTGTGTGTGTGTGTGTGTGTGTGTGTGTGTGTGTGTGTGTGTGGTGTGTGTGTGTGTGTGTGTGTGTGTGTGTGTGTGTGTGTGGGTGTGTGTGTGTGTGTGTGTACACGCCACTAGGGGCTCCTCTGAAACTCTCGTCATGTCTCATCTGTCATCCTCATTAGCGCCCCACGAGGCACAGGTGAATTATTTACACACCAATATTCTCTCTCTCTCTCTCTCTCTCTCTCTCTCTCTCTCTCTCTCTCTCGCTCTCTCTCTCGCTCTCTCTCTCTCCCTCCAAACTTGCTTTATTGTGTCTTTTTGATGACAATGACCTTTACTTGTACTTGCGTATTGTCTTTTATCTCTCCCTCTACATCCCCCCGTCATCCCCCCGTTCACACTCCCGACAACCGGAACACATCTCTGAAATCCCCATGACATTTATACAGACGTAGACTATCTCATTCTTGGGATTTTTCGTTCTGGTTGTAATTACACAGACAGGACACAGGGGAGAATGTCCTTATTATTTTTTCCCCGGCTAGGTGCCAGACACAAGCCCTCGGAGATGGATTACAGAGGTGGGACGGGGGAGTTACATTTGGGAGGGGGGGTAAGGAGGGGGGGGGGGGGGGGGGGTTGGGACGGAGCCCGACCGACTCAGCTGTGTCTTTACATAAATCACGACAGGGCGAGAAACCCCTCAAGACAGAGCCATGTCTTCTCTCTCCGGAGACTGGGAGAATTTGTGAGATAGTGAGATAAGCGTCTAGGACTGTGTGTGTGTGTGTGTGTGTGTGTGTGTGTGTGTGTGTGTGTGTGTGTGTGTGTGTGTGTGTGTGTGTGTGTGTGTGTGTGTGTGTGTGTGTTTGAAAATAAGTGTCTAGGACTCCGTGTGTGTGTGTGTGTGTGTGTGGACCCTAGGGACGGTGAAGTACCAAAGCAGAGAGAATCGTGTGTAATTGATGAGTGTGCCTGAGTTGGGAGACAGCGGTGACCTCTTCTCCCAAGTGACACAGTCGTACAAGCAGGCGGTGCACACACACACACGCACACACACACACACACACACACACACACACACACACACACACACACACACACACACACACACACACACACACACACACACACACACACAGGAATAATGTATATTGTAGGAACTGTAAATACACATAGGTACCCACATGTGAAGCAGGTCAGGATATTACTTTTTTGGACCCATTTTTATGCTTTATTAGATAGTTTGGAGAGACAGATGAATGAAATTATCACTGGAAGCTACAGTGGAATTTGAGCATTTCCTTGGCACATTGTTTTAGACATGTTTGGAAGATAAGGGTCATTTAGTGGTGAAAAATCCAGACTGCAACGCCCGTGTCTACCCTTCCTGTACGGAGATTTTACAATTTACATTTAAAGATACGGTGGCCTTCAAGGACAAGAAGCTATAGTTACTCAAGAAAAAAAAATATTTAAATGAATTTCAGGAACTCAGGTATCATATTGGAACCGATACCAAACATGTTCAAACAATACCCACAGGGTCGGTGGTTCAATCCCCCGTCTCCCCTCCACATGTCCAAGTGTCCCTGGGCAAAGAGACACTGAACCATAAGTTGCTCCTGATAGTTAGCTTGCACCCTGCGTGGTAGCTGCCACTATTGATGTGTGAACGCGTACAAAACAATGTAAAGTTCTTTGAGTCTGTGAAAAACCATGGAAAAGCGCTATATAAGTGGAGACCATTTACCATTTACATTTAGCCTGAATATCAAAACATTCTTAATAACTCGGTAGACGAGACAGAATACAAACGAATGGTCTTTAGCATCAACCTGAAATTTTTAAGATTTTGTCATTATATAGAAAAACAACACTTCAAAAATATATCTTGTTTGTTTCCTGTGTATGAATAATTTTTTTTCTGTTGTTGCTGAAAACAGATGGTGTTTGAAATTACCGTCACATTCTCCAGAAGACCAATTAGTCTCAATACGTCCTTCAAAGTTTGTTTCCTTGGTAAAAGAAATTCCACTTTCGATTAAATCTTATTCTCAGCCAATGCTGTCTCTGTCTCTGTCTCTGTCTCTGTCTCTGTCTCTGTCTCTGTCTCTCTCTGTCTCTCTGTCTCTCTCTCTCTCTCTCTCTCTCTCTCTCTCTCTCTCTCTCTCTCTCTCTCTCTCTGTTATGGTATTTGTGATATATTCCAGTGAGACGTATACAGTCAAGCCTTCGCCGCTTGTTTTGATTGCATCTCAATGGGCTTTTCCTCTTGGATCCAGTTCCTTTTTAATCTTGCAAAGCGCATAGTAGTAAACAGTACAGCCACAGCACAAAGGCTTGGGATAGTAAGAGGTCTGTATGCTATTGTCTTGCCTCCACAGTGAATATTTTTAACGGACTATATAGGGAGATTCTTATACTTCCAGTCAGCCCTTTATGAAGAAACCAGATAATAGAGGAAATTCTACTTTGGAGTTATACTGTATGTCGAACTGTATGTCCAGTTGTAAAGTGTGTTTAAAGGAATATCATTATTTATTTGTGTGGCTTGAGGCCTCACTCATTCCCGGGTTCAAGACTAAGCGGAAAAAAATTACTTTAACTGTGCGTTCATTTTGTTAAGAAGAAATGAGCAAAAGGTTGTTCATCGCTATAGTTAGCTTAGCTCAAATACTGGTAGTCATGGGGAAGTATTAGCCTGCCTTTACCAACAGTCAGAAGATGATATTTACAAAATCACTGTTTTTACAATTTTTTTTTATGTTGTGCTATATAGTTTTTGACTGTTTGTCATTTTATAATCAAATAAATACCAGAATGAAACCAGTGCACATGCACAAACCAAAGTGTATGTGCTATAGTATGTCAACAAAACAAAAAGCCTGTGTTTATGTGTACAAGACTGGGTTACAGGGTCGATGGTTCGATCCCCCGTCTCCCCGCCACATGTCAAAGTGTCCCTGGGCAAAGAGACACTGAACCCTAAATTGCTCCCGATAGTTAACCTGCACCCTGTGTATGAATGTGTGTGTGAATGGGTGAATGTGTAGGAAAACAATGTAAAGTGCTTTGGATCTGTGAAAAACTAGGGCAAGGCGCTAAATAAGTGGAGTCCGTTTACCATTTACCATTTACCTTAAATGTGTGTGCTTACTAGATTTCACAACCATAAGTTCAGACCAAGACCTAATAACCTTGTGAGACGTAGATATAACAGCAGCCTAATAGCAGCCACAGTCACACAGCTTAGCTAGAGAATCCTAATGAAAACCATCAGTGAGCATTAAGCCCGCGTCATTAACGCTCAAACAGATCAGATTCTGGATTTCCTTTGCAAAAAAAATAAATAAATTGCCCTTTAAAAAAAAAGAACGTCATTTTCTCGATCTTCTTGCTCACAGAATGCAGCTCATTACGTTTTCTGACAAGCGTTTAGGCTTCATCTCCGCACCAGGCGTGTGTGTGTGTGTGTGCGTGTGCGTGTGCGTGTATGCCAGTAAAAGGCTTTGAAGACTTCTGTGCATTAAAGCGACAGCCATAAAAGCCGCCCCACACCCCCATACCACTGCCTCTATTCTCTGTCTCTGGCATATCTCCTTGTGTAATTAACAAGGCTTAGCACACCCTCACAAAAACTGCTCATGCTCACACGAAAAAAAAAACCACATTCATAGCCCTGCACGGCACATGCTGTCAATTGCCGTTTCACACACACTCACATTGACACACACACACACACACACACACACACACACACACACACACACACACACACACACACACACACACACACACACACACACACACACACACACACACACACACACACACACACACACACACACACACACACACACACACACACACACACACACACACACACACTTCCTCTGCATGTAATTAACATGGATTTAGGCACAATGTTATCTATTGCCAGAAATGCTTTATTAACCAAGAAAACAGTGTGTATGCTTGTGGCAATGGGTGTACTGTGCTTGTTTAAGCGTGTTTGCGTGTGTGCGCAAAAGACTGGCACACACACGCACGATTCCTGGCATAGATGCAAACTGCAGCATACAGTATTGTGCTTCAGTGCTATTCGGCCAGTCAGTGGGGAGGTGACATCAATCAGGCTAAAAGCAGGGGGAGCTGCTTTTCAGTGCGTACACACACACACACACAAAACACACTTAATCGCGTATACAAGAGAAATAGCTCTTTGTGTAATCCTTGCTGCGGTATATAATTACGGGAAAAGAGAGAATGGGAGATGCATCGTTCCTTTCTTCCACCAAATTATCTCTTCTCCAATTAACGGCCTTTTTCATTAAGAGAGAACAGAGTGATGTAATGACATTCTGCCAGAAGACAATGGACATTCTATCTCTCTCTCTCTCTCTCTCTCTCTGTCTCTCTCTCTCTCTCTAACAAATGCTGACTATAGTTATCCGCTCATAATAGATGCAGAAATATCAACTTTCAAGCTCAATACAGGGCAACTTATTCAGTAGTCGCGATTTCCTTGTAAAATGGCCGTCGGTTCTTAAAGGAGAAGTAAGTGAGTTGGTCCTTTTAGCTCACTTCCTGTCAGTGACTATCAGTTAGCAGTCCCCTCCCTCGTCCCTACGTCACCACCACATGAACACACAGCCGTCTTCATCGGATAGTGCCGCGATGGAGAGCAGCGAGTCATCGTTCACGGGCACAGAGACCCCGCCTCTTTATAGCGCTCTGTCTCCTGATTGGATAAAACGAGCAGGATACTTAAAATGTTAACTGGCAATTACTGCAAAGCTGAATGACTGTTTAAGTGATTGCTGTATGAATGTAGAGAGATTTAACACAAATATTAACACAAAATACCACTTATTTCTCCTTTAAATCAACCCCAGATGCAGACACACACAACCTAGTAGGTACTGAAGGCCACATGCAGATCCAGCCCTAGTATCTAGTATAAATATGAATGACCTTAACCCAGCACCACTCCCTAACGATATTACACCTTCATCTCTCAAACATACATCACCAATCACCGCCACAGAAGGTCACAAAGGTGATGGAATACACAGACAGATGTCGTAAATCTCAAGGACAGTAATGACAGCACAGACGGTTATCATTCACACTCACACACACACACACATACAGTATATACACACACATATAAACATACACACACATGCGCGCACAAACACACACACATATACAACTACATATACACACACGCACAGAGACACACACACACACACACACACACACACAAGCAAGCACGCCTGATTTAAGTTACCACGCCCAGAATTACACATATAGCCCACTTCTTCAAAAAATGTAAATGTTTTTGCCATATAACCCTGCAGCACCAGGGTTTGATACTCTGGTCTGAGTTCCTCCGTGACGTCTCAGTTGCGTGTAAAAATGTGAGAAAACAAAAACAGAGTTTCATAGCATGTCTGACTAGAGAATACACATCTAATCGTGTCATTCTGTCGATTGCCCTTATCCCCATCGACACAGAAAGCCGTATACAGTTCGTCCTTGTTTGCCCTTGAGGAAGAGTTTAAGAATCAGTGCTGGCGTGCTGTTGTTAAAAGGACTGCTTTTTGGCGGTGGTGGATGCACATTTTCTCCTGTGGCCATTAAAGATGGAGTCAGTGGGGGCGCTCTTAGCTCAGTTGGTGTGGCAGCGGACCCGGGTTCGATTCCAGCCTGCGGTCGTTCTCTGCATGTCACTCCCCTCTCTGCCCCATTTCAACTCTGTCTCTACACTATCAATAAATCATAAAAAATTAAAAATAATAATAAAAAGATGGAGTCAGTGATTCTGGAGAATTCTTGTTGTCAAAATCACTTTTTTGTCAAAATCAGTGAATATCTCCTCACCATCTGCGTCCTGCCTGTAAGGCTACTATGCTGTGTGTGGGCTGAAAACCAATTGGTGTTAATACACAGCCTAGGCTCCATGTGAACGGGCATGTCGCAGGCTGTGTATTCAAAACCCATCATGCCTTTTACGTCACTGCTGCAGTGTGACAGCAACTCATTATTCTTACCTTTAGTCTCCATTTTCTCTCCTTCATATTTTTATATGCATCTTATGTTTCTCCCGAATTTCCACTTTGCACTTGTTATGTCTACGTAATCCAACCTCTCATCCTTTTCAAAAGCCTGCCTCTCTCTCTCTCTCTCTCTCTCTCTCTCTCTCTCTCTCTCTCTCTCTCTCTCTCTCTCTCTCTCTCTCTCTCTCTCTCTCTCTCTCTCTCTCTCTCTCTCTCTCTCTCTCTCTCTCTCTCTCTCTCTCTCTCTCTCTCTCTCTCTCTCTCTCTCTCTGATCCATCTATTTTTGGCTGTTCATCTCGACCACCTGCAAACCCTCTAATTAGTTCAAATACTGAGTGTCTCAAGCATTCACACCACACAATACACATGGGCGTGCACGAGTAGCCCCACACACACACACACACACACACACACACACACACACACACACACACACACAAACTCAAATCTTCTTCCAGATGCTCTTTAATTAGGAACATTACTCTCCACTGCAGAGTTGAAAAAACAAACTGCTTTTTTAAAATGTGTATGAAAAGTTCATTTTTAAAGTGGCATTGAGGAACTTTCTGTTGCTGTTGATTCTAGCGGCACCTTTAAATAAAGTATTTTTACGACATAAGCGTGTGCCAGAATAAGATTAATAATGGTTATATAGCGATGGTGAAGCAAAATGAACTTGATTTAGTACAGTTCTGAAAAGACAGGATGTTCCAGTGTACCTGCTGTAAATCTCTTGTCTATAAGTTCCCGGACCGTGCAATAACGGTAATAACTATATAGAAATAGGGTTGTTTTCACTGATGGGTCTCATTTGCTGTTACAGGTCATTCATGATCATCAGAGGAAAAAAATGCGACTGTTTCATAAATATTTAAAAGTTCCTTGTAGCGCCTTTAAAGTGGCCCTCACAAGGCAAGGCAAGATTATTTCTATAGCACAATTCAGACACAAGGCCATTCAAAGTGCTTTACAGGGGTATGCATTACAATACATAATACACATTAGAAAAAGCAAATGAATAGAAATAAAACATTTAAAAGCTAATGAAGTAACGTAATTGTGCACATGTATGAATGTGAATGTTTGTGTGGGTGTGTCTTGTGTTTTTCTTTCGTAATGCCTATAGTTGACTATTTTTATAGTTTTAATGATTTTTTTTATGGACACATAATCTACCTCGTGTGATTTGTGTGGTGTTTTTTTGCACTATGAAGGACTGCATTTAATTGTGTTGTACCTGATACATGATTTGATTTGATTTTGATTGGAATATCTTATTATTGTGTCATGCATTAGCATGCCCAGCCCACAAGGGCTTACAAGACACCATTATAAAACACAGACAGACCAAAAACCAAAAGTAGATGCTAAACAATACTAACATTAACGATATAAACCATCCTGACGTTTCATGGCAATAACGATATTCTGATTCTGTGTACCTGTGTGCTTGTGTGTCTGCAGGGCTGCGCAGTAGCTACTCCTGCAGCGTCTGCAGTGTGGTGCTCAACTCCATCGAGCAGTACCACGCTCACCTGCAGGGCTCCAAGCACCAGAACAAGTGAGTACTACTAAAACAAGTGAGTACTACTAAGTGAAAGAGGAATTTTTTTTACCCAAGGAAACAAACTTTGAAGGACGTATTGAGACTAATTGGTCTTCTGGAGAATGTGACGGTAATTTCAAACACCAATCTGTTTTCAGCAACAACAGAAAAAAAATTATTCATACACAGGAAACAAACAGGATATCTTTTTGAAGTGTTGTTTTTCTATATAATGACAAAATCTTTTAAAAACTTTCAGGTTGATGCTAAAGATCATTCGTTTGTATTCTTTC
>NC_137215.1:5321338-5326338 GCF_949987685.1 Ammodytes marinus | reverse complement strand
TATGCGATTTGGTCTTTCCGGCCTCAATATCAATCCACTGGGAACCATAGAACAAGGCCGAAGGTTCCACCTCATCGACCCACTTCCTCTGCCCTCACCCGGGCACTCAGGTGAAACACAATACGCTACCATAATGTGTGTTTGAGATAGAAAGCTTTAGGAAAAGAAGTCTCCCGGGGTTTTTTTACACATATACACTGACTACAGCATCACAGTGCATTACATTTGAGCCTTTGCAACACAGTAGCACGGGGGGGCAGCATGATATGACAGCAAATAATGCCCTTGTCACACTGTGTTGTGCACCACAATGTGCAAAGTGTCCCCTTTCTGCTGACACACACACACACACACACACACACACACACACACACGTTTGTACGGCTATACTTGTGAGGACACTCATTGACATAATACATTCCCTAGCGCCTTACCCTAACAATCAAAAATGAATGCCTAACCCCAACCCTTACACTAACCCTATACCTTATTAGTACCTGAACCTTAAAACCTATAGTGTTAATCCTCGAACTGCTTCTTTGAAGGACAAAATGTCCTCATTACAAAGGTCTAAAATTGGTTCAAACAAGTACGGACTCACACAAACAAACACGCACACAAAAACTGTGGCTGCAGCCCAGATATGAGACTAGACAAGCTCTTAGGCATAGCGAGTTAGAAATGCGAGGACATAAGGGCCCATGGACGAGGGCTGGCGTGTGTGTCTGCATTAGTGTTGCTTTATTTATGCGTCACATGGCATGAGCACCAACGTTTGTACCAAGTCGACTTCCTTTAAGAACAAGCTGTCTGCTTATGGATCGTTGTGCTGCATAAATGTCTCTTATATTTGTGTGTGTGCGTGTGCGTGTGCATGTGCGTGTGTGTGTGTGTGTGTGTGTGTGCGTGTGTGTGTGTGTGTGTGTGTGTACTTGTGGTAAAGAGGATAGAGAAGTCGTTCTGTTCATATCTCTGGGGCGGACAAGGCTTTGCCAAAGTGACGTGAGATCTTACACCCTAACTTTGAATGAGAGTGTGTGTGTGTGTGTGTGTGTGTGTGTGTGTGTGTGTGTGTGTGTGTGTGTGTGTGTGTGTGTTGCTTCACACTCAGGATGAGCTTTGGCTTGTGTAAGGAGCTTTTTTCCGAAGGAGACGGAAAACACGGCTGACAGCGGCAGGGGATTAGCTTTCACCGAAGAAACATCCATGAAAACTGTGTGTGTGTATCTATGTCTGGTGTGTGTGTGTGTGTGTGTGTGTGTGTGTGTGTGTGTGTGTGTGTGTGTGTGTGTGTGTGTGTGTGTGTGTGTGTGTGTGTGTGTGTGTGTGTGCGTATGCGTATGCCGTGTATGTGTGTCTAGTGTGTGTGTTTGTGTGTGCGTGTGCATGTGTGTGTGTGTGTGTTTGGCATTCGAAATGTGTTATCAAAAAAACCCACAACAGATTTCTCTATTCCTTAAACAGCTGGATAAATAAACGTAATGTGCCAGCTCTGTGTATCCGTACCGTGCATCTGCTTCACGCTCAGTCAGACGCAGGTCATTTGAAACGCAACAGTATAGCCGTCTGTGTGTGTGTGTGTGTGTGTGTGTGTGTGTGTGTGTGTGTGTGTGTGTGTGTGTGTGAGAGAGCGACCCGGCTGCTGTAATTGGATGTTTAACAGGAATATAGAATCGGATAATGTTGGCAGAACATTTCACAGCATGTTGCTGCTACTATGCCAACATAGGGCCACAAGTGGGCAAAGGACAGAACTGGATCACATATATGAACATTAAAGATATAGTGCGTAACTTGTGTCATCCCCCCATGAGAAAGAATGAGTGATTACAACAACACTGTCGGTGCATTTACATGAGGTACGCCTACTGTGATGACAGATGGATTTTATACCTTCTGCTGTACGTCCAGGTTTTTTCTTAGCAGTAGAACCAACAACTGAAACATTTCTTGGGCTCTTCTTGGGATTTTTCTGAGCTCCTGCACCAGTGTCAGCGGGGGGGTGACACCAGTTTGTAAACGCTGCCATACTGAGAAATACAGAGAGTTTTGTGGAGCTGATAGGGCTTAATCAACTTTGTGTGAACTCGTTTGGCGATGGCTTAATGTAACCAACATTCATTAGTATGACAAGTTACGCGCTATAGCTTTAAAATCCCCCTGTTGGTTCAGAACTCAAGTCCTATAAAAGGTGAAAATGAAAATGTTTTACATACGGCTGGATTGGTTTTTTCCTGCACAACAGCTGTGTAAACAGTCTGGCAGGCCTTTTTATTAAGGCTTCTCCCAGTGCTGAGTCTATGCCTGTGAAAATATACAGTACGCAATCTCTAATCAAGTTTTTACAAGGGTATGTGAGTGGAATATCAAACGTGACAGTGACTTGTCCCTCAACGGGTCTGTAAAACATTCATGAACTGCAAAAGGATGTTATGTATCTGCCAACATCAATGCCAACAATATCTGCTTAATGCCATTCTTATGAATTAGTCAGGCTCCATTATATACGAGTCCTTCTCCGTCTGCTTCAACATTGTTCCTATTAGCAATATCCCAACGAGTTTAACTCAGAACAAATGCTTTTAGATCTTAAAGTCACAATTCAGAGTGTCCTCAAGGGTTTGTGTGTGTGTGTGTGTGTGTGTGTGTGTGTGTGTGTGTGTGTGTGTGTGTGTGTGTGTGTGTGTGTGTGTGTGTGTGTGTGTGTGTGTGACACAATGCATTACTTTAATTACCCGTGTAATAATATGATCAATAGCATTACATCATGGCTTTTGCTTTCTGGGTGCTGTTTACACTACATGACGCAAATGTGCCTAGTGTGTGTGTGTGTGTTTATTTACGTGTGTGTGTGTGTGTGTTTATTTACGTGTGTGTGTGTGTGTTTATTTACGTGTGTGTGTTTATTTACGTGTGTGTGTGTGTGTGTGTGTGTGTGTGTGTGTGTGTGTGTGTGTGTGTGTGTGTGTGTGTTTGATGCTGATGGTGATGCAAGGCCCCAAGGGTATGCGGGTGAGGTCAGGGGCATTCCATTTAGCCTACTCACCCTTGTAATTATTCAGCGCATCAGAATCACAGACGACACACACACACACACACACACACACACACACACACTCAACAGGGAAAGGAAGAGAGAGAGAGGGTGGCAACCAGTGCGAGAGATTACAGTGCTTAGTGTCAAGTGATTTTCAAACTTAAACGGTCGAGCTATCGACTTGCTAATAGCGCAGGCTTGCCTGCATGTACGTGTAGCTAGGTCATGGTGTGTGTGTGTGTGTGTGTGTGTGTGTGTGTGTGTGCACATCCCTTGTTAGCTCGAGGCAAGGTGGAAGGTTAATTCCAGACGTCCAATAACATGTCTCCTCTGTCACACTTGAACACACACACACACACACACACACACACACACACACACACACACATCCCCCAAAGGCCCTTATTCTAGTCATCTGTAACACCTTCTGCTCAAAAATCCCATAAAAACAGTCTATTTTCTTTTACACTCACTCACTCACACACACACACACACACACACACACACACACACACACACACACACACACACACACACACACACACACACACACACACACACACACACACACACACACACACACACACACACACACACACACACACACACACACACACACACACACACACACACAGCCCTGAGCATCGCTGCCTGTGATGTGATCAAGGTGAGGGCAGTGAGGTGAGGGGGGTCATGCCTGAATCATGACTCACAGCTCCGCTCCTTTAGCAACTGCCAGACTGTGTTTATCGGGCGCCTACACACACACACACACACACACACACAGCGTGCCAAGGTGACCTTCACAGGCTCACAAACACTTCCATAGGACACACAGTCGCTCTCTCGACCAAAATCTTCCTGTTTTGTTAACCCCATCCCATGCCTCACCTTATACTTCCCTGCATTGCGCTTTACCTTTGCTGTTAAGTTATCTTTATTAGTCAATTTGACACGAGGCACATTGAAATTTGTCTTTTCGTAATTCCCCTCTTCCTCTTCGGAGGGGGTCAGAGCGCAGGGTCAGCCATAGTACAGCGCCCCCTGGAGCAGTTTGGGGTTAAGTGTCTTGCTCAAGGACACAATGGTAGTAGAGTTAAGGGTGTTAAATAACTGAAAACTGAAACATATTAATAACTGCAGTTATTATACAATGGAGGACTCTAACCTATTTGCTTAGTTGGTGACTTTTTTTGTTGGCATTTTTCAAGCTTTATTAGACAGTACAGAGTTGAAATGGGGAGACAGAGAGAGAGGGGGGATGACCTGCAGTAAAGGTCCACGGGTCGGATTTGAACCCGCGACCACTGCAACGAAGGCCGGAGCGACGAATATGGTACACGCTCTATCCACTACGCCACCGGAGCGCCCCACTGACTTATCTTTTGACCAGGCAGTGTATATAATCATTCTAAATGTGCATTGTACAGAGTATATGTCCTGTCTTAGTATATGTAACCGATGGTAACTACACCGTCAAAGCTATCCTATTTGTGTCACGTTGTTCCCATAGTAACAGCCCAATCAGGGGACTTTCTTTCTAAAACAATATGGACAGCGAAACAGTGACAGCGGGAATATTAATGCAAAACTTTGTGACACAGAGCTGAATGTAAGAAGGCAACAGATTTCTCAGTCTGGCATTATGAACACTCCCATCTGCTTCTACACAGCTCTGAAGCAATGACTCAATTCTACTGATTAAAAATACAGAGAGAAAATGTATGTCATACACTTTTGAAGAATATTTTTTGGCGTTTTTTTATGCTTTTACTAGACAGTTAGGAGAGAGAAAATTTAAATTGGGCAGAGAGGGGAATGACATGCAGAGAACGACCACGAACCGGATTCTAACTCGTGGTCTGCTGTGAAGAGGACAGAGACTCTATGGGGGGGGGGGGGGGGAGGGGCACTCTAACCACTACATCCCCCTGTCTTACACTTTAAAAGTGCGCTAATAATG
>NC_137215.1:5313838-5316338 GCF_949987685.1 Ammodytes marinus | reverse complement strand
ACAACAGCTGGCGTAGTAAAAAAACACTACCGCTTTTGTCCAAAGAGGGTGCAAGAATGAACAAAAAACAAAAGTTCCTCGGAGCACCTTTAAGGATATTATTGAAAAAGTACAAATATGCTGGCACTGAAATGGGATTAATCTATCTGTTGGTGGGTCATGATTTTGATTTTTTTTTAAATGGCAACAATGTGGGGTCAGTGATGACGGACCAAAAATCCAGCAAAAGAGATCAAGGACTTTGAATGATCATAAGATGGATTTCTGATGAATAACAATCTTCATGAGGACAGCCACCAACCAACAACCAACAACCTTCCCCCTCAGAACATCCTCTCATAAGTGACTATTCATTCAGCCATTGGATTTATAAATACAGCCAAAAAAAACAGTGTTGCCGAAACTACAGACTACTGTTGGATTTTAACATGAAATTCAAAATGGCTGACCCTTCTCTACGTCGTCAGCAATGCCACAAGAAAAACACAAACACTTAAAAAGGAGTCATTTGGCATTTTGAATTGTGCATCACGATTGTTTTGAGGACTTTTTTTTGCACTGACTGGCTCCTTCGTGTCTGCCACTGGTGTATTAAACAACAGAAGGTAGGGGTGTGTGTGTGTGTGTGTGTGTGTGTGTGTGTGTGTGCGTGTGTGTGTGTGTGTGCGCGCGTGTGTGTGTGTGTGTGCGTGCTTGCGTGTGTGTGTGCGTGCGTGTGTGTGACGTTATCAGATGTGAGTCACATATTTTAGCAGAAGTTACATAATATATGACAGAGATGTATTTATTGAGGTAGGGATTCTGTGATATAAAGATTATTTGTGGGTGGGTGGGGTGTCTGTGTATGTGAAATATGACAACTGCACTGGCAATGGGGGGGAGAGGGGGGGGGGGACTCGCTTGTTGGTGAGCTGCTGTGCACCGTGAACACATTTGTAAACACACCTGTTGAATAATACAATGAAAATGATGACAACTATATCTAGTTTCTCTCTCTTGCTTTTTCTTCTGTTTACGCCGCTATGTAGTGGATGTGTGAAAGTGTCTATTTTTTGTCTGGCAGCGATTATCTGTTACTGGACACACACACACACTTTTTCCTTACATACACACACACACACACACACACACACACACACACACACAGACAAGCACACACACACACACACAGACAAGCACACACACACACAGAGACACACACACACACACACACACACAACTGCTGACGGCACACCATCGACTTCACAGCACCATCCACACAATAACATTTGCATTATTCATATCTTAGTATGGGGCTGAGTGAGAACAACACAACAATACAACATAATAACATATAACAACAATTATCTTGGGATAACTTTCCTCCATTAGAAATTGAACAAGGAAAGTTCGATAAAAGTTCAATATATTCAACCACCAATACACTGTGATTTGAGGGCTATTATAAAACGGGGGGCTTAAATCGAGCCATCTTATTGGTTCATAACTGTTGTATAATGGGCGTATACATAACTGCTATGAAGTAGTTGCCATCTGCCATTTTACAGAGGAGGACAATTTACAGCAAAATAATGTTGCATGGATAAAAGATAGGCTTTGCTGACCGGCTTGTAAATGGACTCCACTTTTCACAGACCCAAAGCTCTTTACATTGTTTTGTTTTGTACACATTCACCCATTCACGCACACATTCATACACCGATAGCAGCAGATACTACGCAGGGTGAAAGTTACCTATCGAGAGCTATTCAGGGTTCAGTGTCTCTTTGCCCAGGGACACTTCGACATGTGGCGGGGAGACGGGGGATCGAACCACTGACCCTGCAACCCAGTGGACGACCGCCCTACACACTTCACCACAGCCGCCCTTGTAGTTGAAGTACACAAAAAAATACGGGTCATTTTAATCAAATCAAATCAGTTTTATTTGTATAGCCCAATAACACAAATAGACATTTGCCTCAGTGGGCTTTACATTCCATATAGGACATCCTCTGCCCTTAGACCCTTAGCTCGGCTGAGAAAAAACTCCCAGTAAAAAAAACCTTTATCGGGATTAAAGAAAATTGAGAAATCTCAGGGAGAGTCGACAGAGTAAGGGATCCCTCTCCCAGGACGGACATACTGCAATAGATGTCATAAGTAGAGAAAAATCACGAAGGAATTCAAACATTTACATTTTCTTACATAAATACCAAAACACCTGGAACAAGCTAAAATTGGCTGTTATATCAACTATGCCAATGCATCATTCACACTCTAATGTATAGCACAAAATATGTGATTTTTCTTTAATGGCCACTGCTGTAGGGACTCTCCAAACCACCTCCATACACCCACTTTAGGGCTTGACATCTCGTCTACACGTGGCGTGTTCCTGTCAAGTGCACTAGAGTGTCGCATGCCTGAACACATCATATAGATTTTCACCATGGCGATAACACATCTTTTATTCATATACAGAGAAGTAGGAAGTACAGAGAGGTGTGATTTGAACCGC
>NC_137215.1:5286338-5308838 GCF_949987685.1 Ammodytes marinus | reverse complement strand
TATTTATATAGCACAATTCAGACACAAGGCCATTCAAAGTGCTTTACAGGGGCAAGATTAAAATGCATAATACACATTAGAAAAGCAAATTAATAGAAATAAAACATTTAAAAGCGAATTACAAGAGAATTTAAAATCCAGTCAGACCCGAGATTGAGTTCAACTAGGATGTTACTGCAGCTGTTTCTGAAGGTCGCAGTGAGACTGTTACTGGCTTTGAGCGCTGAGGTAGCCGCCATGCCTGTAAGCTGACACCTTTCATTTGGTCTCCCGAGGATCCTTTCACACAGAAAGATGGCACCTGTCATAGTGTGTGTGTGTGTGTGTGTGTGTGTGTGTGTGTGTGTGTGTGTGTGTGTGTGTGTGTGTGTGTGTGTGTGTGTGTGTGTGTGTGTGCATGTGTGTGTGTGCTTGTGTGCATGTGTGTGTGTGTGTGCCTGTCGTGCATGTACAATATGTTCACCTTCCTGAAGGTTTTGATTTTTTTTTTCAAAGTAAAACATTTTTTTTGGCAAAGTTTTCAAGGGCGTCCTGCTTAACTGTCCTTCACGTTATACACATATTATTGTTTTGGTTCGAAGCGTCAACACACAAGAACTGACATTTATGACTCACACGTGCAAACTGTCAACTGCCTCGGCTGTGGACGTCAAACAGTTGCACATTTTAGCAACGGCCTCACACCTACCCGCTAGATCTGAGATATATTAGCAGCGGTCTTTCAAAAAACCCTAGCAATGTGTTTCAATCCTCAGTGATTGACAGCCAACCCCCTGGTTTGTGACCTCAGAGATATATTCATGTTTTTGTTTTCCTTTTTTGTGTGGACATATTATTATTTAAGCATGCCATATATGAAATGTGTGAGCGAGCATTGTGAATGTTCAAATGTACTACTATGTAGATAGATGCTTTATATTCTTTGTTAGCTTGTTTCACTTTTTTGTTCTTAAAATTTTTTACCAAAAACAAAATCCCTAAAATTATTTTCTTTACTTATTATATTTACTCCATTATTGTTTTTATTCATTTATTATTATTAGTTATTTTTCACCTCTTTTCTGAACACACTAAATGTATGTTCGTTTGTGGTTATATATTATTCAAAAACTGATGAAAAAAAAAAAAAGATTATATCTCCACATGAGGCCTTTTACACTTAACACTACAAAAGATGAGTGTCCCTGCCGTGCCTTTCACTTCCCCCTTCCCCCCCCCCCCTCCTCCCTCCTCTTAATGAAAGCTAAGTGCGTTTTAGTGTTTCTAATGGCTCTGCATTATACTCCGTCAGCGCCCGTTCGCTTGTACAACAGACAGTCGCTGATTAAGGTCAAGAATACTGTACGATATTCCTCTTTAAAGGGGAAAAGCGCTTGTGTATCGTTAGTGGATATGTGTGTTCATCCATTTCACTTCTTAATTATTTATCTCGTGGAACTCTTAAGGCCTTTAACACGTGAACCGTAAAGTTAAGGGGCTTTACATTGTGTCACTAATGGTTTATTTTTTTTACTTAATTACTTGTGTGTACGCTCCAGAGAATGGTTTCATTGTTGCTGTAGTCACCATAGTCTTAATCAGTAGAGACACTGTCATGTTTGTGCTGTTTTGCTTCTGTACTCCAGCACACGTTGGCATTTTTCAGCCTCAGTATACACAGAAAGACAAAGTACCACACGATTGCCTTAGAAAGCAATTTAAAAGAATGATCTGTTGACAAATAATGCTGGAAAATGTCCTAAAAAACCCCCCAAAAAAACAGAATTAAATTCCAAATAAACCGATCGGGAAATTAAACATGTTGTTTATTTATGCTCACTTCACATGGGTAGGAATTGTGGCCCACTTTTAATTTACAAACCTCCATCTACAGAGCAAAAAATCATTAAAAATTACAATTTTGGTTGCTCATACTTTATAGTTATGTCAACAGCAATGCCCTGTAACATTGAGCGAGACCCTATCTGTTAACATATGTTAATTCTATATAGTTGTTATTATTAATTCCTTTGCTCAGGTATTCCTTAGAATTTACACAAAACGATTTACAGCAGCAGGCAGACCGTAAAACATCCTATGTTGGGCGCTGGTGTCCTAAAAACACTACATCCTTTAGTCTGTAGGTTAAAGGTGCTACCAGGAACTTTTGTATATTTCTGAAACAGTCTGATTTTTCCTCTGATGATCATAAATTGCATGCAAACAGCAAACGAGACCATCAGTGCAAAGAATGCTATTTCTATATAGCTTTTCTTGATGCCTTTGTCATGGGTACGCTCACCCAGGAACAACATCGAGTAGAGTCCAGCTGCAGCCCCGGAGACAAACACCCTGGCGTGACAACAACACCCAGGCGTGACGGAAGTAACTGTGGTGTGACGGACGTGATTTTTGACTATTTAGCTTCCATGACATTTCTGCTACGTCGCTCACTTGCCCTAACCCTAACCACCCAGCTGTGATGCCTGAACCTAATCGCCAAAACAATATAAATAACACAAACTTAGTATCGGTCTGCGGTCTTGTTATTGTTTGACGTTGTTTACAACTTAGAAGTTTATGACGTTGCAAAAATTAAATCTACAGGTAACGTCCATCACACCACATTTACTTCCGTCACGCCTGGGTGTTGTTGTCACGCCTGGGTGTTGTTGTCACGCCAGGGTGTTTGTCTCTGGGGCTGCGGCTGGATACTAATGACAACATCTGACGTGGTAAAAACACTACCACTTTTGTCCAAAGGGGGTGCAGGATGAATGAACACAAATTGAAAATTCCACGTAGCACCTTTAAACAACAACCGAAAGCTCCTCGTTGCCACTTTTTAGTTTGAATGTGATTTGCAAAAACAGTTGGAAATGTTTTTAACTGTCCAACCTCTCACTGACCGCACTGAATATTTCAGTGTGAAAGTCTAAGAAGCTTTTCAAAAAAGTGTTAAACATATTATTTTCGACACAACTAGGCCTTCCTCTTTCCCTGCTACCCATAATGCTGATCCATTATACATGCTGCCCGTGCCTCATTCTGTTACAGTGCACACCTTTTTATATTCAGTCTGTGTTCAAATCTGTAAAAAAAAAAAAGTCATTTTCCACTTCGCTGAAAATTTTAATTGAAATTCGATTTTTTTTTTGGTCTAATTTGTCATACATATTGATTTAAAGCAAATTCATCGCACCCATATATTTGTGCACTGAGGTATTCTTTATTGGGAACATATAGGTATGTATAATTAGCTCCAAGTAGGGAAAAATGTGGACATCGCATCTTTGAGAGCATGCAACTCTTTTTCTAAAGGGATGTGTTTTTTTTAAAAGTTGAAGCCCTCGTTTCAGGGTCCAAACAAAATTCACTTTGGTGTTCTAAGTTTGATAAACATGAACATCTCAAAGTGTACTTAAGAACGTGGTTATGCATCCTCGATTTTGATTGTGAGGGAAAGGTGTTTGTGTGTTTGTGTGTGTGTGTGTGTGTGTGTGTGTGTGTGTGTGTGTGTGTGTGTGTGTGTGTGTGTGTGTGTGTGTTTGTGTGTGTGTGTGTGTGTGTGTGTTTGTGTGTGTGTACTTCTTTAACTGTTTTTGTGAGTTGTTTTAGACATTAGGAGTGAGGACATTTTTGCAGCGATCATTTCGTGTGGTGTTGATCGATGCCTTCCTCTCAAAATGCAATTTAGTCAGGAAATGGAGCAGCTGTGTACAAGCTGAAAGATTAAGACAAAACTGCACTTAGTGGTGGCGAGACGGCTCCGAAAAAACACCAGAAAAACATAATATAAAGCCTCAGACATTGACGTCTTTGGAATTTATGTTTCGCTTTTACGTCAATCCTAATTCACAGCACATTTTCGTCTCCGTTTAATTGGCCTCTTTTGTTGCAACTTATTGCCTTAGGTGTATACAATCAGTGGGAGATTCTTGTCTTCTATAATAATTGCTTACAACATTAAACTAAAGACTATTGTGTAGTGTTTACTGAATAGTAAAATGTGTATTTGTTGTTACACAGACTTGCTGTCATTTTGTCAGGAAGATAAAGAGCGAATAAGTACATTTAGTCAACGATGTAGCAAACTAAATGTAGCTGGGGGGGGGGGGGGGAGCGGTAGGTAAACAAATACCTGTCTGTCAATGCCAGAGTGTAAGTCCTTAGTGGGAACACACATTTCAACATAGATATGAATACATTGTGGTAAATAATGGAATAAAAATGTGCATTCTCCCCTGTCACATTCTAGATTGAGGCCATGGAACATTGAGTACAGACAGCCAACGGTGGTTATATTGATTCTTCATTCATTGCAAAGGGACACGGAGGGACAGTTGGCTGACAGTTAGAACAAAGCACCTTACACTCACTGCCTGTTGTATTTGACAACCTAATTTCATCTGCAGAAGAGCTGTCAGTGTGTGTGTGTGTGTGTGTGTGTGTGTGTGTGTGTGTGTGTGTGTGTGTGAGAGAGAAGCTGTGTATGTGTGTGTGTGAGAGAAGCTGTATGTGTGTGTGTGTGTGTGTGTGGGTGTGTGTGTGTGTGCGTGTGTGTGTGTGTATCTGCGTATGCCTGTATGTCTGCGTGCGTGTGTGTGTGTGTGCGTGCGTGTGTGTGCATCTGCATCTGCCTGTCTGCCTGTGTGCGTGCGTGCGTGAATGTGTGTGTGCATATGTGTGAATGCTTGCTACTGATTTAGCTCCCTGGTTTTGGGCTCCCCTCCGCAGACAGGGAGCGGTGTTGACAGCAGCCACATGGGAAAACCATCAGATTTAGCCCTCAGCTGACAGACAGAGTTATTACACCGTGTCACCCCCCTCCTGAGCTCAGGCCCAGATACACAGAGTAACAGGCCAAATACTGCCTCACTGACCCACTTTGTGCATAGCCTAGTTTGGAAGAGGGTATCGGTATAGTTGGATATCCCCAACCCAGCATAACCCAGTAGTGTCTGTAGTGTTATGCGAAGGTGGTAGGATGGCCTAGAGGAAAAGGGGCTGACCAGTAACCATGAGGTTGCTGGTTCGATCCCCGGCATCGGACAGGAGGGTGTTAGTAGTAAAACTAGTGGTGGCTGCCATTACATCTACGGTGCCCACCATATACCATTGTGTCCTTGAGCAAGACACTTAACCCCCAAACTGCTCCAGGGGCGCTGTACTATGGCTGACCCTGCGCTCTGACCCCCTCTGAAGTGAGGTAACTTGAGAGGGGATATGCAGAAAGATGAATTTTAATGTGCCTCGTGTAAATTTACTAAAAAATATAACTTCACACATTTTTCCCTGAATCTGCAAAAACTTAATTTAATCACTTTTCCTTCGAAAGTGATGAGATTTAGTTTGTAATGGAAGAGTGTAGGTTATTGTTAGACATCCCTGTAACATTGCCATAGTCAGTCAAGGCAAAATCTATATATTTTAGGGAACTTGTTTTTTGGAAGACACTATAGGGGGTGCATTCCAATACCTGTCTTGTTCCCTGCTATTTTGTATGGTAGAAAAATATTTAGGAAGTCCCAATTCACGTGGTCAAAGGCAGCAGCTTGCTGAAAATCCCTGCATATCCTCCTAAATCTGGTTGCAATTAGTGTTGCAACTAGCCTTTTTTTTGGCAGTTGTGACCCACAATCCACTGCACAGCAAGTAAGTACGTCATAATTCTACACATAACCTGCATGCAAACTACATACTTTTTATGGACATCTGCAGTATATAGTATAGTAAAAAAGAAAAGAGTATGCAATTTGGAACGCAGGGTAAATTTGTGTCCACGTCGGCAGGTTGCAAAGTGAAAGAGGAAATTAAACGACTTTTCATTTGTAGTGATGAGATTGATTTGTCATGAAAGTCTCCAGATGGTGAATTAGATTTTGAGACGCAGCTACTTGTGTCTGGTAATGAATTCTATAGGGTTCACAAACACACACACACACACACTGAGAAATGCAATTTGCCAAAACACTTGCATAAATCTGAACGCAACACACACACACACACACACACACACACACACACAGGCAGGCGGATAAGTAAGTAACCTACTCACACATTTATTATGCAAAAAAAAAGAAGGAAAAACACCACTTGTATGTCCACACACAAATAGACTTCTGCGTGGAACCCCCCGCCCCACACACACACACACACACACACACACACACACACACACACACACACACACACACACACACACACACACACACACACACACACACACACACACACACACACACACACACACACTGTCAGGTCAGGGTTTTCATTAAAGCTTCTCTGTCCAGTCGTGGAGCAGCGAACAGCAAAAAGCTTTTTACTGGAGAAGTGTCGGGCACTTGGCAAAGTTGTTTTCATTTTGATAAAGCACGCGTGACGGATTTGGATTATAGTAGCTGGAGCCAAAACAAATACACACACACACACACACACACACACACACACACACGCACACACACACACACACACACACACGCACACACACGCACACGCACACATACAAATACAAATGTCTCTGCTTGACTGGAGACTACAGCCTTGTTGTCACAGTTTTAAAACAAGCTTAGAAATACTGGAGCAATCTGTCAGTGTTACTTGCGATATACAGCTCCGGAAAAAATGAAGAGACCAGTCTGGATTTCTCTTGAATCTTCATCTCATTACTTATTAAAAATGCTCTTAATGACAAAACATGTATTGGAATTTGGTAGGAATGTGGTCAGTAGTTTGTATTATAAAACCAAAATGTTCATTCTACTCAAACGAGAGACACTGAGCACTTGGAGTGGTCTCTTAATTTTTTCCCAGAGCTGTAATGTCATTATTATGTAACTATATTGGCCTTGGTCTTGAGAACATGCTGTAAATGCTTTTTTTTTAAAGACCTGGACATAGTAATTTTTTATTTATCAATGATGATATCTTTAAATGAAAATGTACCCCATCTACTTGCAGTGTCTCAACTCAAAGTCACAGCATTGCCACCCATTTTAAGTCCGTGGTTACACACTCGCTCGACTACAGCACAAGACTATGATTTCTGATGTAGGCCGAAGATTGCCTCGAAATACATTCTATTTGGTTTTGAGAATACAGATTCCGAAATGGTTTTTTTTTAAGATTATTTTTTTTATGAGATACAGAGTTGAAATGGGGAGACAGAGAGAGAGAGAGGGGGGATGACATGCAGTGAAGGTCCACGGGTCGGATTTGAGCCCGTGATCACTGCAACGAAGGCCGGAGCCGATATGGTACGCGCTCTATCCACTACACCACCGGCGCACCCCTTCCCAAATGTTTTAAATTTAGTTTGAAACTATGACAGAATTATCAAGTTAAGTATATGTTTAATGTCTAATCTTGATGCATTTTCTTTGTTTTTTATTATCTCTTAAAGGTGCAGTGTGTAATATGACATCATCAAGAAAGTTCTACAAAGTTCTAGAATGCAACACTCCCTGGGTAACCCCAACCCTTTAGAATAATAACAGAAGCTACAGTGGCCTTCAAGAACAAGAACAATTCTAAATTTTAAACAATGCACCTGATGACATTCCAACTATGACACTTTCAAGATGGCGGCACTAGGCCTTGGTCCAAAATATGCAGAAATATGGACATATAAGGGAAAAAATAATAATAAAAAAAAAAGATTCAGCTATTATGCACTAAATTAAATGTACTTATGGATATTGTAATTACTTTCTACAAAATCTGTTAGGAAATAAAACCCAAAATTCTACACACTGCAGGTTTAAAGGTGCAGTGTGTAATATGAAATCATCACATGGCTATGGCTATGGCTCCCGTTCAGAGAAGCAACAGAAATTCTTCAAGAACATTCCAGCTGGTAGTTCTGATGGACACATGTGTGGCCAACTGTTCCATTCTGTGCTTCTGTAGAGCTAGAACAAATAATAATTCTAAAAAAGAAATTCAGCTATTATCCCCTAAATTAAACGTACTTATGGATATTAAAATAATTTTCTACCAAGTCTGCTATAAAAAAAAAATCCCCAAATTCTACACACTGCAGGTTTAAATGCAATTTCTTAATGTCTAATCTTGACGTATTTTCCTCCGCTGTAAAGCACTTTGAATGGCCTTGTGTCTGAATTGTGCTATATAAATAAACTTGCCTTGCCTTGTGTCAGCTTGTCAGCACTAACATAAACCAAGTGTCAAATGTATTATCAGGAGAGCGGCATTAGCTCCAATATGCTAAACGCCTTTGCTAACAGCTGGAACACACTGGAACACACTGGAACAAGCGGCCCTGTGAAAAGGGTGCTACATAATTAACTTGCTCACAAGTCGCCACCACATCCACACTACATACCACGTCTCACCAACCTTCACCCAGTGGCCTTGTGTGTGTGTGTGTGTGTGTGTGTGTGTGTGTGTGTGTGTGTGTGTGTGTGTGTGAGTGAGTGAGTGAGTTAGTGAGTTTGTGTTTGTGTGTGAGCCTGTGTGTGCGTGCACAGTTTGTGTTAACGTGTGTGTGTGTGTGCTTAGAAGATTGTGTTTACGTGTGTGTGTCCGTTTCCGTGTATGTGTGTGTGTGCATGTGTGTGTAAATATGGCCGAGCTCTTTCACTATGTGCCAGTGTTTAGATAAGGACTAGCAGGTCTATCTCCATATGTATTCTCTGCCGATAGTGACCTTGCACCGTCTCCGCCCCCAGTGTTCGAAATGCCAGAGCTGTCAATCAAACGGTTTCCATAGCTCCCCTTAGCCCTACCTTGGGGACAGTTTTAATGAGGTGTATGTTCCTATCATGTGGTAAAAATCTCTCTGCCATACAAGGACAGACGTTGCCGTGTGTGTGTGTGGAGAGATACTATGAAGACAGTGAGAGCAACTTTATCACTGCTGTTCGATAGCTTTAAAGCAATAGTGCGTAACTTTTTTTAAATTTAAATTAATTGTCTGTTACATTCAATCCAAATTACTTGACACAAAGTTGAATCAGCTCCACAAAACTCTCTCTGTATTTCTCAGTATGGCACGATTGATTTTTTTTTCTATACTCAAATCTATACGGACACATTTTCGTCCTCCATAGATACCCTGCCATGCTTCACTGCAGGTAAACATTTACCTCAGCGGGCTGTTTTCTAACTCTGCAAAGTTTAATCTTGTGTCACTCCGTCTCTCCCTCAGGACTCAGATCGTGCTGCCAACACTGTTCCGGGGAGACTTGGCGTGAGTGTGTGTTTGAATATCTGCAGCAACAAACCTTGAGACAGCAGTGCCAGCTGTTTGCAATCCAGGCATACGGGAGAACAAGCTTCCAGGGAATTATGCACACACACACACACACACAATCAAACACACATGCACACACACACACGCACGCACATACATACACACACACACACACACACACACACACACACACACACACACACACACACACACACACACACACACACACACACACACACACACACACACACACACACATTTGTACGGAGCTATACTTGTGAGGACACTCATTGACATAATGTATTCCCCAGCCCCTTACCCTTGGAGCTACCCTTACCCTAACTATCAACACTAAATACCTAACCCCAACCCTTACACTAACACTAACATAAACCTAATTCATACCTGAACCTTAAAACCTAGTGTTAACCCTCAAACAGCCCTTTGAAGGCCTGTCCCAAAGTAAGAACCGGCCAAAATGTCCTCACTCCTAAGGTCTAAAACTTCTCACAAAAACAGTTGAAGAAGTACATACACACACACACACACACACACACACACACACACACACACACACACACACACACCTTTCCTTCACAGCAGAGTCTGCAATCAAAAAGGTTTTACAGTTGCAGTGTGAAACCTACTTCCCATTTTTTATTATGTCTTTCTGCACACTGACAATTACACACACACACACACACACACACACACACACACAAAGGACTCCACACTGCCTCGTAAAGGTGGCCGATCAAACATTTAATTTTCCTCCTGTGCTGACAAAAGGCCTCTCAGCGAGACAAGGCGCGTTTATCGATGTCCTTGTCCGGCGGGGCCCAGCAGCTATTAGAGCCGCAATGACTGACTGGCCCAGTCAATACTCTCTATTAGTGGACTGCACTCCTAGCCAGCACACACACGCACACACACACACACACACACACACACACACACACACACACACACACACACACACACACACACACACACACACACACACACACACACACACACACACACACACACACACACACACACACACACACACACACACACACACACACACACACACACACACACACACACACACACACACACACACACACACACAGAGTGTGGGGGAAGGGCAGAGAGACCTAGGATCATTAGAATAGTGAGGGAATGAGCAGCCTACACCCTGAAAGAAATGAGTTCTGAGTGTGCGTGCGTGTTAAAGGACCACAAGTGGATCAATAAGTGGAATAAATAGGCATTAACACTATAGGCTCACATATCAGATACATGGATACTAGCAACTCCTAAATACATGTCCTTTTGCAGCATACATGACAAAACAAAGATTTTTTTTAGCCATACATTTTCATAAACCGTAACGGACACATTTTATCGATATGAACCGGCCACAAAATCATGTTTAAAATGTACAGCAGCTCTCCAACACCTTAACAAACGTGATATGTTCATGTATGTAATGTAATGTTTACCTTTATAGTTTTTTGGGGCGACTGTGGCTCAGTTGGTAGAGCGGGTCGGCTGATGATCAAAGGGTTGGAGGTTCGATCCCCGCATTGCCACCTGTGTCATATTTTGTTGTGTCCTTGGGCAAGACACTTCACCCACCTTGCCTCGTGTGAATGTTCGATAGTTAGCCTGCTATCGGTGTATGAACGTGTGTGTGTGAATGGTAACGTGGGAAAGGAAAACAGGTCTCCCTTGTAAAAGAGTCTTCGGTCTCAATGGGATTTACCTGTATAAATAAAGGTTAAAAAAAAAAAAAAAAATTGCTTGTGTCAGTAAAAAAAAAGAAAAAGGAAAACATTAATTCACATGTCATTTAGCAGACGCTTTCATCCAAAGCAACTGACAACTGGAGCACACGTTCATAAAAAATGTGCTTAGTTACATGCTTAGTTACTTAACACTGTATAAAACGCAGTGTGTGTGTGTGTGTGTATTGGATGGCAGGGCTGCAATGACCTTGGAGTTGCCCGGCACCGAAGGCAAATTTCTAAAGTGTATTCGATGAGGTGTGAGGGTGCTAATGCTGCCGCGCTCTAACAGAGGGAGTAATGACCAGAGCAAACACAATCCTTCATCTCCCAGTATCTCACATAATACCACCTTAATGATGTTACACTGGTTAAGCAGACCAAGATTAATCTGATAGACACACAGAGAGAGAAGGAGAGAGAGAGATAGAGAGGGAGAGGGAGGGAGAGAGAGAGACAGAGAGAGAGGGAGAGAGAGAGAGGGAGACAGACAGAGAGGGAGAGAGAGAGAGAGAGGGAGAGAGAGAGAGGGAGGGAGAGAGAGGGAGAGAGAGAGGGAGAGAGAGAGAGAGGGAGAGAGAGAGAGAGAAAGAGAGAGACAGACAGACAGAGAGGGCGAGAGAGAGAGAGAAAGAGAGAGGGAGAGAGACAGACATACAGACAGAGAGGGAGAGACTGACAGAGAGGGAGAACAGAGAGAGACAGACAGACAGACAGACAGACAGACAGACAGACAGACAGACAGACTATATGAGATTATATGTCATGTCAATGCTCCATTGTGTATTTCTATGCACAAATAAATAATTAATTTAATGAACAAAATGAAAATAATAATTACACATACACATACTATCGCCTATTGAAAACAGAGAAAAGATATGAAATGAATAGAAAATCCAAGGTTGACAACACAAATGGCGGAGGCAAAGAGGCCAAGGTCTTGAGAAAAACAACAACATGAAAACTGCATGTGCACACACTGAATAAGTATTTACTCTCAGCTCTTTCAAATCAAATCTGGAGACTTTTCTGTTTCGATTTTAAGCTGTAATTTTTTATTTTTTATTTTTATTTTTTTTAACCTTTATTTATACAGGTAAATCCCATTGAGACCGAAGACTCTTTTACAAGGGAGACCTGTTTTCCTTTCCCACGTTACCATTCACACAAACATTCGTACACCGATAGCAGGCTAACTATCGACATTCACACAAGGCAAGGTGGGTTAAGTGTCTTGCCCAAGGACACAACAACCATGACACAGGTGGCAGGGCGAATTTGTGATGTCTTAATACATCGCATTTCTCATACTCAAGCCAAACTTGTACATCTGTTGGTCTGTGACACAAACCGGAAAAGGAAAAAATATACTAACAAGCTGAGAGCGGCTGGAACTGTGTATATCACCCCCACCTATCGTAGCGGAGTCTGACATAAATCTCAAGAAGCCAACATACTTTTTCACATTTTGTGTGTTTGTTTGTGTGTGTAGTGTGTGCGTGTGTGTGTGTGTGTGTGTGTGTGTGTGTGTGTGTGTGTGTGTGTGTGTACATTCAAAGCTTCATTTCAACAGTACTGAGAGGTGGATGGATTATGAGAAAAACGTAAATATTTATATTTTCATGTTAATTTCTCTTAAATCTCTTTGTGTATATTGCACATGGGAGCCTTGGATTATAGTCTCAGAGGGGTAAATAAATACAGCGGTGGTAATCCACTGAGCAGTTTCTTATGGTCTTTAGCGAATCACAGTAATGCCAGTTTGAATGCCAAGGCTCAGGGACGGGAGAATATACTGTACTTGGTTGGTAGGCTGTATAAGAACACAGATGGATATTATGCTAACTAGAACTAGAGAACAGTTTCTGTGGGAGTGTAGGGATGAAAATGACTTACACACACAATTCTGTCCTAGAGGTTTTGTTCATTGAAGTCTTGTTCATTTAACACTGAGTGTGTGTGTGTGTGTGTGTGTGTGTGTGTGTGTGTGTGTGTGTGTGTGTGTGTGTGTGTGTGTGCCATAAGACTAAATGCTATCAGGTACTCATTTGAATAATACAACACTTGTGAAAGTGAGTAGTGCGACTGGCAAGAAAAAAAAAACACATTAGCATTCAGATGGCTTTCACACGCTCTCTTCACAAGAATAAATCACACAGTTCCAAACACTTACAAACAGAACGCAGTCACAGAGCTTAGGCAGAAGTGAAGGACGATTATTGTTTGGTTGTCAGAATACAATGACTTCGTAAAGTATTTTGTACCCCTCCACTTTTTGAACGCGATGTTGTAGAATTTTTTTTTTTTTTTCGTGTAAATTGACTAATAAAGATAACTTAACTCAAGTATTCCAAGTATCAAATTTGACTGAGGGGGACGTTACGATCTGTAGAGCACAAGACACCTGTTGTCCTTATACACCCAACATTTATATAAGCAAAAAAAAAATACATCTTGCTTTTTAAAGTGTGAAGAAAGCTCAGGGAATGCACCATTAAGGATACGGACAGACAGACGATAGGTGAGTGTATAGAATAGAGTCTGGAGGTCGCTTGTGCTCTGCAGCAGATTTTATTCAAGGACCGTTCTGTATTTGTCAGATGTCATCCTTCCCTCACTTCTCAACAGTCTGCCTGTTGCTAAGAAGCAGCCACCACTACAATATGCTGCCACCACTATTGAGCGGTGGAGCGGATACAATCAATTTATGGCAGGAACTGTGGAAATTAACCCTGCGTTCCAATCCCCATACTTTCTAGTATTCAGTATGGTAGAAAAAAAGATTTAGGATGTCCCGATTCTTGTGGGCCAGATTTAGAAGGAGCCTCCATCTGAAAACAAACAGCGATGTGACGGGTATAAAAGCAATAGGCAAGATCAAGGCGCAATGTTATGATGAAGTAAATAAGTAAAAGTACGTCACAATTGTAGGAGCTCTGCAGTTCTCTCATTATGGGACACAGGCGTCTGGCGTGTGCCCTGCTCAGAAAGGTTAGGGGCAACTGTTGTGGTTTTGGAGGGGTAATCCTTCTGCTTTTGAGACTCGTTCTAAAACCGCGGTTGGCTCGGCGAAGAGATAGACACATTGTGAGCGGTCAGGATTATGTGTGAGGCTGGAGAGATATATAAATAATGGAGGGATGAGGGTGCAGCCTGTTTGAAGGTAGAGAGAGGAAAGAAATAGATGATGTATGTGAAGTGTGTGCCGCTTTGCTTGCTTGCCTGCTCTAGTGTGTGTGTGTGTGTGTGTGTGTGTGTGTGTGTGTGTGTGTGTGTGTGTGTGTGTGTGTGTGTGTGTGTGTGTGTGTGTGTGTGTGTGTGTGTGTGTGTGCGCACCAGACTGAGTAAGCCTCCTTTTATTTGCTGTAAGGATTAAGCGGACAGCTCCAAAAACGTGCACATTCTCTGGCTTAACACGGTGCCAGACTTCTGAGACACACACACACACACACACACACACACACACACACACACACACACACACACACACACACACACACACACACACACACACACACACACACACACACACACACACACACACACACACACACACACACACACACACACACACACACACACGCGCGCGCGCGCACACACACACACACACACACACGGACGCTTTCGCAGAAATGACGAGCACATTCAACAACTCTTGTTGAAGGCTCGACCGCGGGATCAGGAATGAAGACAAAGACAGTTTAATACACGGAGCGGAGCTGCTTCGAGGGCCAAGACATTTCTGACACTGCAAGAAGGATGTGATGTGATTAGCATTCCTGACATTTCAAATCTCCCATTTTGAAACGAGGGGTGGGGGTGGGGGGTGGGGGGGGGCTTTAAAACCAACTTCCTTCCATAATTTTCTGATATTTTTTTTTGTGATACCCTAAGGCAGAGAGGGTTTGCGGGTTGCTCTTGCTAGAAGCTTACCCCCACAGTAAATGTCTCGCAGGTCAAACACTATCATACCAATTCCCTGGGTGTTTCAGTGGCTGCTATAGTCCGCTGGCTAAGGAATGGATTATCCAATTAAAAACAGCCTGACCCCTGAAATGACCCACACAGCTCCAAGAACAAGAGGAGCATATCACTGGCACCACAAGGCATAAAAAAGGACAAGTTTCGGGGGCGCCACAGTGGTGTAGTGGATAGAGCGTGTGCCATATTGGGTCTGGCCCTCATTGCAGTGGTCGCAGGTTCAAATCAGACTGCAGGTCACCCCCCCCCCCTCTCTTTGTCTCCCCATTTCCACTCTGTATCTAATAACGCTTGAAAATGCCAAAAAATAATCTTAAAAAAAAAAGACCAAGACCAAATTTTCAGTCAATACTTTTATAATCATGAATGACATGTAACAGCAAACAAGACCATCATTGCAAAGAATGCTATTTTGATATAGTTTTTCTTAATGCCTTTGTCATGGGTATGCGCTCACCCAGGAACTACAGCTGGCGTAGTAAACACACTACTGCTTTTGTTCAAAGGGAGAGCAAGAATGAACAGAAACTGAAAGATCCTCGGTGCACCTCTAAAATATATAATTGCTATTTTTCTCGAAACTATATAAAATATTACTTATTTCTTATAAAAGGAAGATGAAGACTGAAGGTAATTGGAACAGGCATCTTTGAACATTTTAGCTAAACTCAACGCTGCAGCCCTGCTTGTTATTCCTTAGCCATGGGGGACATGTTTTATTGAGCTCTAACTTCCGCAGCATGTATTCAAAGATTGATTTGTGGTGATATCGGTGTTCAACAGTCAACAGTATGGAGAGAATAACAATGAGAAAAAGCACCATTAACATTCTGCAAGCTCATTTTTAAATGGATGTCGCATCTGTGTCCGGAACTTAGACGTAAAAGTGACACACTCTTTTGGTGATTATGTATGAAGACAAGCTGAGAAGGGGTTAGAGATGGAAGCTGGTTAACATTGGAGATAGTCTTCTGTAAAGTTGTAGTGCGTAACTTCTGTTGCTCCCATGAGGAATCCTGAGTAATTACAACAACACTGCCGGCCCATCTATATGAGTTAAGCCTTCAGTGATCGCACATGGATTTTATACCTTCTGCTCTGCTGTACGTCCAGGTTTTATTCTTAGCAGTAGAATCAACAACTGAAACATTTCTTGGGCTCTTCTTGGGGATTTTTTCCTGAGCTCCTGTATTTGGATTAAATACAAAACTACCAATAGTATTGGACTATTAACAGGGAAAATCATCAAACATGTAGAAGTGTTTCTTGTCCATTCGAGCATTAAATCAAATGCATTTATGTCCCTGTGTGTCCCTGTTCATTATTTGTATTTGTCTAAGTAGACAGCAACGGTGTCCTCTTATTTGATCAAGGCAAATTTGTTTTTCATGTTCATGCTTTCAGAGGCTTCCAACTGATACTTGCTGCAGTGCATGCCTTCACTGTGACCACTGAGATGTGTTTACTGCGTTCTCTTTGCAGTGCAACAAATTCACCCCATGAAACTGTATCAGGCAGACACAGAGAGAGAGAGAGAGAAAGAGAGAGAGAGAGAGAGAGGCAGAGAGGGAGAAATAAAAAGAGACAGAGAGAGAGAGAGAGGGAGAGAGAGAGAGGCAGAGAGGGAGAAAGAAAAAGAGACAGAGAGAGAGAGAGCAAGATAGAGAGAGGGGGAGCGAGAGAGAGGGAGGGGGAGCGAGAGAGAGAGAGAGAGAGAGAGAGAGAGAGAGAGACATAGAAGGAGAGAGATAAGTAAAGAGAGAGGGAGAAAGAGAGGGAGAAAGCGAGAGAGAGGGAGAGAGGAAGAGGGCACACACATCATCTTCCCATAAACACAAACTCATGTCCCTGACCTATATATGAGTGATTTGGCGATGCAGCAAGTCTTCAGCGAGACTCCAGTCTTCCTCCTGAAGCAACACAGACACAACCGCCGTCTGTAAAATGCTTTCTAATATTAACGGTTCTCAAGGGGTTGATTCAGAAATACACAAGGGCCAAGAATTTGTTGTGGCCTCATTCCCTGACACTACTATGGCACAATGCTTCTTTCTGAAAGCTATTGTTGTATGGTATTTAAAAAGGAAAAAGTCAAATTTTTCCTCTGATGATAATAAATTACATGAAACAGCGAACGAGACCATCAGTGGTTTTGAACCCGGGTCGCTATGTGGAGTGTGAGTAAGTTCTGTGTGTGTGTGTGTGTGTGTGTGTGTGTGTGTGTGTGTGTGTGTGTGTGTGTGTGTGTGTGTGTGTGTGTGTGTTATGTGTCTGTGTGTCTATGTTTCTCTCTGTGTGTGTGTGTGTGTGTGTGTGTGTGTGTGTGTGTGTGTGTGTGTGTGTGTGTGATGCAAGCAGGTCGTAACCATCGGTAAGAAGAAGAAGAAGTTTCCTTGAACTGTAGAGGATCCCGCTGGCTTCCTGTCCCACACCTTCATGCATCAAAGAGCGAGACGGGGAGGACAGACGGGAGAGAGGGGGAGAGGGGGAGAGAGTGAGAGGGGGAGAGGGGAGAGAGGGAGAGGGGGAGAGGGGGTACAAAAAAAGGATACAAAAAATAAAAAAATAAACCAAAAATGAAAAAGAAGAAAAATGCTTTTTGCCATGATGGATAGCTCAGCCGCCCTCCTGTCTGCCAGTTTGAGGAAACACAAATACAGCTTCACTTAATCTTCAAGGTCGGGGCACTCATGGTGGTTAGTGTGTGTGTGTGTGAGTGAGTGAGTGAGTGAGTGAGTGAGTGAGTGAGTGAGTGAGTGAGTGTGTGTGTGAGTGAGTGAGTGAGTGAGTGAGTGAGTGAGTGAGTGAGTGAGTGAGTGAGTGAGTGAGTGAGTGAGTGAGTGAGTGAGTGAGTGAGTGAGTGAGTGAGTGAGTGAGTGTGTGTGTGTGAGTGAGTGAGTGAGTGAGTGAGTGAGTGAGTGAGTGAGTGAGTGAGTGAGTGAGTGAGTGAGTGAGTGAGTGAGTGAGTGAGTGAGTGAGTGAGTGAGTGAGTGAGTGTGTGTCAGTCCTCTTCACAGCAGACCACAGGTTAAAATCCGGCCCGTGGTGGTTCTCTGCATGTCATTTCATCTCTGTCTCTCCAAAACTGTCCAATAAAAAAAACATAAAGAAATGCCAAAAAATCCTCCAGGTCAATGTGCACTGAAAAAAGCTTGATAACCGATTTCAAAACATTGCTTTCCTCTGTAGTTCTTTGAAGGAAAGCTCAAGTGTAATGTATAAAAAAAGGTGAGAGAGTGGTGAGAGAGAGAGACAGAGAGAGAGAGACAGAGAGAGAGACATAGAGCGAGAGAGAGAGAGAGAGAGAGAGAAAAGAAAAAACATTTGGCAATGCACACAAACAGAATCTTTGATCAGCAGAGCATGCCAAACACACCTACCCTCTCTTTGAAGGTCTTCCTGTGCCTTTGATTGTTGCACCTTTTACAACGGATAGCATTCGAGTAAACACAGCTTTCGCAACTGCTTTCAACCTGTGGTCACAACTTGGGCTGTGCACAGTATGTAAAAAAATTAATCGTTGTTGCAATATCAACATCAGAGGGATACGTATAATTGCATAGACAGCTTGAACTGCAATAAATGGAAGCCTATGTTATGCCATGCACGCTCTTCAAGCCAATCAGATGTAGCCTATACCAGAAAATGTAAAAGGGGGCATGAAGATGTTTTGCTTAAAGGTGCAGTGTGTAATAATTGAATATTTAGTGACATCTAGTGCTGAAAGTTCTAGAATGCAATGCTCCATGGGTAACCTCACCGCTTTCGAATAATAACAGAAGCTACGGTGGCCTTCAAGGACAAGAAGTTATAGTTGCTAAAGATGGCATCATCCACCACTGCCTCAAGTCTTTCCACAATATCAAGTGATGAGGTGGAAATGGATTTAGGTATTTATTCTATAGTACTTCTTCTTCTTGGTCTTCCAACAGGTGCATTTCCCCAGGACGCCCACTTTAAAAATGCATATGGCCGTTAAGTTTGTCCATTATGTGCTACTGTAGTTCTGGCAATTAACTTAAAGGAGAACCTTGTATATTTCTGTTTTTTTTTAGTTTGTCAATTTATTAAAAAAATAATAAACTAAATAAAATGAATGAGCATTAAAAAAGGAAATAAATCAAATAAAAACAAACAAATTATATCCTCGGGATTTGTTTATTCATCCCAAGTGAAATCGCCATCGCCACATTCTACAATGTTAATGCAAATCAAAACAGTGATATCGTTAAGCCCTAGTCACAAAGGCCAGACCACCGCCATAAGAATGAGTTACAGCCACCTCTCAAAAGGCCCCCAAATATAGACACAAGTTATGGTTTCAATATATTTTGGGGTCAGTGCTTTTTATGAGCGCAGGTTTTTGGCCCGGAGAGAGAGAAAGAGAGAGAAAGAGAGATAGAGAGAGAGATAAAGACAGATAGAGAGAGAGATAGATGGATAGAGAGATAGACAGAGAGAGAGCTATAGAAAAAGAGAGACAGTTAGTGGATGGGGGGGAACAAAGGCACGGGAGAACAAATGAGTTGAAGAGCTGAATAATTTAATTTGGAGAGCACAAATGTCATCTCAATTAGACCATGATATGAACGCGGCACCTCACACACACACACACACACACACACACACACACACACACACACACACACACACACACACACACACACACACACACACACACACACACACACACACACACACACACACACACACACACACACACACACACACACACAACGGCATGTTTTGAGAAATAGAGGTGAACTGAGTGGGAGGGTTGGATGAAAACATCGAGAGAGTGAGAAAGCCATCTGCCTCCTGCATTAGTGCATTTAGGAACTAGTGCTGGCTCTGAGAGAACAGCGCTCCAAGATAAAACTCTCTCTCTCTCTCTCTCTCTCTCTCTCTGTATGTCTCTCTCTCTCTGTCTCTCTCTCTCTCTCTCTCTCCCACATACTTGAACACACACACACACACACACACACACACACACACACACACACACACACACACACAGGTACCCGTGTCCAGCCCACCAGTTAATATGCCTCTATTTGACAGCTCAGAAAGCACATTTGCACAATCTCAGTCTCTCTCCAGTTCTCTCTCTCTCCCTCCCTCTCTCTCTCTCTCCCTCCCTTCATCCCTCCCTCCCTCTCCATCCATCCCTCCCTCTCTCTCTCCCTCCATCCATCTCTCCCTCCCTCCCTCCCTCCCTCCCTCTCCCTTCATCCCTCTCTCCATCCCTCCCTCTCCCTCCATCCCTCCCTCCTTGGCTTGCAGAGAGCCGAGTGTTATATTTGTCAGTGGGACGATGATCCTCTGATTAATGCAGCTCTCAGCCCGACTCTAATCCCTGTTTCAAGCACCTGTCAAAACAGGAGATTGCACATGAGACCTCCACTTGATACACTCACACACACACACACACACACACACACACACACACACACACACACACACACACACACACACACACACACACACACACACACGTTTGTATATTCATATATATAGTTCATATATTTGTATTCATATATGAACTCTAAAACCTAGTGTTAACCCTCAAACAGCCCTTAGAAGAAGCAATTAAACAGGCAAAACATATAAAATATCCTCACTCGCATGGTTAAAAGCTTTTATTGGACACACCAGGACACGCACGCACACACACACACACACACACACACACACACACACACACACACACACACACACACACACACACACACACACACACACACACACACACACACACACACACACACACACACACACACACACACACACACACACACACACACACACACACACACACACACACACAGATAAAAAGGTGAAAGATTAATAAAGACTTCATAGTACAGAGATGAATATAACCTGGATTTACAGATGTCCAAACCAGCCATTTCCCCGCTGACCCCTTATATCCAGTGCTATCACTTTTACTTCTCACACACACACACACACACACACACACACACACACACACACACACACACACACACACACACACACACACACACACACACACACACACACACACACACACACACACACACACACACACACACACACACACACACACACACAACATTCTCACTGTGTGTATAAAGTATTGACACGTATATTTCTAGTGGTCCGCGTCTCGTTCTCTAGCCCCGGGAGGTTGTGTGTTAGCAAGGGGCAAACTAAGCCTATAGGCCCCGGGGCAGATTAGAGGCAGCAGGTTTGTTGCGTTGGCAACTTGGCAGAAAGTGATGGTAAATGTGATGCGCACACACACACACACACACACGCACAGACACACACACACAACCCAGCTGGCACATATCTATAAGTCATATTAGACGCCTCGGCACAGCATGAGATTCTGAGCGCCAGCCATTAGTGAATCACGGCTCTGGCATCCCATCAAGCATCAGTGACGTGGGGACGGGCCTGTGCCTCTCTACCCCCGAAGGGACGTACGCAGGATAGGCAAGCCAACAGAAAGAGGTTACCGTAGCTACTGCAGTGCAGCTAAGAGCCAAGATTCCTTATATGGGCATTCATCTAAACACAAACATATGTAAAGGCGAAGAGAATATGTTAAAGGCCTACTTCACCGGTGGGAATATGAAGGTGTATTGAATTATGAGATCCTATGTAGTATAAATGTGCAAAAAAAAAAAAAATCGGTTCATCCTAGCCTGAGAAAAGGCAGAAAGAGTGTTTTTTTTTAACCCTATATTAATCTTACTGTGACATCACAGAAAGAGAAATATAGGGTTAAAAAAAAATTACTTTGTAAATATTACTGTGATGTCACAGTAGGAGAAATCACATTAATATTTACAAAGTAAGGTTTTTTTTTTAACCCTATATTTATCTTACTGTGATGTCACAGTAAGATTAATATAGGGTTAAAAAAACACTCTTTCTGCCTTTTCTCAGGCTAGGATGAACCAATTTCAATTTTTTTTGCACATTTATACTACATAGGATCTCAGAATTCAATACACCTTCATATTCAAACCGGTGAAGTAGGCCTTTAACAACCTGGTGATCATCGGATTACTGCTGGAAACTGATTTATTTCTGAAACAAATGAAGAAATTGTCTTTCGTTTAATCAGGTTATTGGGTCAGATAAACACAGGTGACGTGGCCATAGACTGGAGAAAGCTTTTTAAATAAGGCATGTTACAGGTGTTAACTTTAGAACTCTCTCTAATAGAACCCAGTAAGTGGTTGTTACGACTGGCTCGTAGACCGCAACATATGCAAGAGACTAGAATGTTTAAGCAATAAACAACTTGCTATTTATTAAAGTTATCTCATACTAAATCACAACAGTATGGTGTGTGTATATGGGAATCAGCAGTGCAGGCAGGTGGGTGCAGTGTAGTGTGTGTGTGTGTGTGTGTGTGTGTGTGTGTGTGTGTGTGTGTGTGTGTGTGTGTGTGTGTGTGTGTGTGTGTGTGTGTGTGTGTGTGTGTGTGTGTAAAACTAAACTAACAAAAAGTGAAATTTCAAAAAATAAATAAATAAATAAAAAATGCACCGCCCC
>NC_137215.1:5279333-5286138 GCF_949987685.1 Ammodytes marinus | reverse complement strand
GTCTGTCTGTCTCCCCATTTCAACTCTGTACTATCTAATAAAGCTTGAAAATGCCAAAAAATTATCTTAAAAAAAAAAAAAAAAGTTCCTCGTAGCACCTTTAATGTGTAATGCATGAGTTGACTACATCATATAACAATCATATAACAATCTTACTTATTGACTCTTTTCTCTACTCCAACTCTTTTCCTGTGACTGCAGTAGTTCTATTTGAAAGATTAATGTCACAATGCACATAAACAGCCATTGTTATGTCAAGCTCCATAGTATTACTATAGCGGCGATGCTATTTTTTCAACCTCTGCCATATTGTGAACGTTAATTATTGGAGCTCCATCAGCAATGCACAATATGCACGACCCTGGAAAGGCAGCTGCTAAGTGGAATTCAGCCATCATTATTTTTTTCATTATTTTAAATTTTTTCCGCTTTTTCCAACTGAGTGACATGTCAAAAAGTCTTCCGTGAAAAAGGACAGTTTGATGACAGTTGCTATGGGCGACGGCAGGATTTTAAACTTTTAAACAGCTCAGATCAGCTCTCAGAGAACACCGTGTCCCATAGCAATAACCTTTGCTATAGGGACACACGCTCACGTACTTTTCTTTATTTTTTCAGATTTTTTTTGTGTTTTCCAACCTTTATTTGACATTTCAAGTCAGAGAGTAAGGAGAGGAAATGAGGAGAGAGAGGGAGGATGACATGCAGTCACGATCCACAGGTCGGAGTCGAACCCCCGACCACTGCAACAAGGACTGAGCCTATATGGTACACGCCCCACACCCACGTACTTTATAAACTTCTTACAGTACAGGGACACAAACAGGGTTATGATGTCAACAATAGCCCTGTGGTGAAATCTGTCTGATATCATAAACATTTCTTTCCTGCAGATAAGTCTGGAATTTCTCCAATCTCTGTGGTGACAAGCCCGACCCCGTCCGTTTAGTGGAAGGCAGTCCTTTACGAAGGCATTAAGAAAAAACTCTCACACTTATATAAGCAACAACATGTTTTGTTTTGTTTTTGGAATTCAGACCCAGTGAGTCACGAAAGACCAGATGAAGACAGAGAGCAGCCATAACACTTCCAAATGGAGACGCCGGCTGTCCTTCGACTCCTCTCAGATGATGACAAATCCTTACCTGCCTGCCTGTGCTTGACGAGAGCCCAGGGCAGAGTATGGTTTTATGGAATTATTGATTTAGTGGTAGAATGAAGCTAAAATAAAAATAAAATCTAAAAAAAGTTGTAGTCAAACTTTTTTCCCCGCAGATCTATTCTTAACAATGTTTGGCCAAATGGGGCATCCAGGAAATGTCTCGCCAACCCAATAATACAAGTAGGTGGTCGATGTGAAACAATATCAGCAGTCTTCCCGGTCTAATATTATCCTATAAATTGACACTATCTGTTTTCCAGCTAACAGGATTCAAGTGTACTGGTCATTATTATTCTCTCTCTCTCTCTCTCTCTCTCTCTCTCTCTCTCTCTCTCTCTCTCTCTCTCTCTCTCTCTCTCTCTCTCTCTCTCTCTCTCTCTCTCTCTCTCTCTCTCTCTCTCTCTCTCTCTCTCCTCTCTCTCTCTCTCTCTCTCTCTCTCTCTACTTTTCGTTTGCCTAATAGCATAATTGCCTAAGTCATATTTTAAGGGGTTATAAAGTAGAGTAGATGTAGACTCAGTAAAAGTAGAGTAAATATGATTTAGGCAATTTTGCTATGACGCTAACGATATCTAACTCCACAAAAATAACTTCACAAAAGCAAAAAAACAATTAACCCTATCAAAGTCAATGCACTATATAACCTTCAGAAGATGTGTGTCCGCCAGTCTTACGTCTTCTGGTTTAAGTGGCATGGATCATGTCTGTCTAACTATCAGTAACCACGCCTGTCCTGCCCAAGCCCAAACTAGACACAGCACAGGCAGACCTAGTGACAGCTGCCAGATAAATGAGTTCAGTTTATGATGGAAGCCTCAACTATTGGGTGTAATTTTCTGGAGCTATCGACAGCTGGTATAAAAATGTGGCGACCAAGATAACGTTTTAATGTTTAAATTTTACTATGGCTTATCGGATAATGACCTCTGGTTAATCACACTATTTTGACAGAACACATGGGTAGGGAGGCGGGACACCATGTCCAAAATATATGTGTGCACAAACAAACTGCAAAGCCAGTTTTTCATAATGTGTGTCTCTCTAAAGTCATCCATGTAGAATCACCAGATTATGCAGCAGCTTTGGACTTCAAAAAGCGATTTTACATTTCAAATCGACTCTCAGTTTGTCAGCATGCAGGGATGAAAGTTAATCGCCACCATAGAGATATCGCCACTAGTTCTGATGTGACAACGGAAGGAGAGAACAGAGGAGAGAGGGAGAGAGAGGGAGAGAGAGAGAGAGAGAGATAAACGGCACAATCTGTGTTCGAAAAGCCATACCAACATCCTACCTCCTACATATTCATACTACATACTGTCTTGATTGTGTATGCGAGGCTTGTCGAACAGTTTACACTGAAGTATATAGAAGCAATAAAGAATAAAAATAAAAAACTTGTGTCGTTTGAAAGATGCAATGCATTGTGGGGCGGTATAAGATTTATTTCCAAGAAGCATTGTTACAGCAAAGAAATACTCGACCAAACACACTTGCCTTCGGTTGCGTTCCGAATCGCATACTCTTTCTTTTTTCTATTCTACATACTACATCCGACGATGAAAAGAATCTAGTTAGGATGCAGTAGGCATACTTTTGGGACATTCTTTACTCTCTTATTTCATCATAACATTGCGCCTTGATCTTGCCTCTTGCTTTTATATCCGTCGCATCCCCGTTTGTTTTCATACGGAGGCTTCGTCGATGTGACGTCACTTCACGTGCGCACTGGATTGTGGGTCAGAATCGGCCAAATAGGATGCAGTTTTCAACACTAACAATCTTGGCCGCATGAAGTAGGACATCCGGGTACTTCTAACCATCCTAAATCTGGCCACAAGAATCGGGACATCCTAAATCTTTTTTCTACATACTATATAGTAGAAAAGTATGCGATTTGGAACGCAACCTTCCTTTTTGAGCTTATTTAATTTGTAACACCATCTGTTGATCAGGTTCAAGGAGGGAGCGGAGTCTATGGAGATTTCAGGATAGAGAGGCTTGTGCCAAAATGACAAACGTTCTCTACTCAATCCCCATCCATTTTCTATTGCTGAAAGATGAGTCTCTAGAAGCCATGAATATTTCATTTTCATACTCATGTGAGAGTCGTTTGTACTTCCGCTTGCTTAGCATACTAACTAGAATCTCGCCCCCTTTTTTTGAGGGGAGGGGGTGGCGGGAGTGAAAAAAAAAGTAAAATCTTGTGAAGTGAATGGATGTGATAGATGGAGTAAAGGGACTACATTCAGGGGGAGTCTTATCATTAAAAATCTCATTTGCACTCTCCGTATCACTGATGATTAGTTAACTTTATTCATTTATTAATCTGACTGCATTGTAAAGGTAAAAGGCCTGAGGGAAGTCCGTCTCTGCTTTTCAGGGTGAGAGTTAGTTAGGATGAAAACAGCTTGTAAATCTTTAAAGAGAGTCTGCCTGGCTTTAGATTGGGGTCGTGCCCTGTCTGTCTGTCTGTCTGTCTGTCTGTCTGTCTGTGCCCGACACAAGCACACTGACTGCACAATATGTCTCTATTTGTAACTTTCTTCTGTCAGACATATTCAACAAAACATTTGCTTTTCAGTTTTAAGTTTTAAAAAAAGTAATAAAAAAATGCCAAACTTCTGTGTGGAATGCATCAATTAAAGGTCAAATATTATGCTAATTTTCAGGTTTATTTTTTCATTTTTGGGTTTCTACTAGAAACTGTTTTCATGGTATAGTGTCCAAAAGAGTATACTTTATTTATAGAGCGCCCTTCACAGATCAGGGTCACAAGGCGCTTCACAATGCGCTTTTACATATCTTAACACATTTTTATACACACACTCAAACACCGATGGCAGTAGCTGCCATGCAAGGCGCTTTCTGAACCATCGGGAGCAATTTGGGGTTCAGTGTCTTGCCCAGGGACACTTCGACCCTGCACTCCAGAGGCGATCTCCCTACCCACTTCGCCACTGCCGCCCCTGTTGTGTTTCAGAAATATTTAAAAGTTCCTCGTAGCACCTTTAATACACTGATCTAAAAGGACTTGAGCCACAGTGTCCTACATTCCTTACAACTCATGTGATTGGTTAAGAGCTACTTCTCTGGTTCAAAGTCATCACTTCACAATGGTCCCCAAGGCCCCTTAGTCCTCAGCCTAATTCCATTCTGGACTGTTTCAGGCAGAGCTGCAACAAAGTGGACGGGTGAAAAGTAACACGCATGAATAACAACCAACTAGAGGCTGCTAATAACTATATTGACATTGGTAAACATGTCAATCTTTTTTTTTAATTACAGCAATCATTAAAAGGTACTACGAGGAACTTATTTATTATTTTATTAAAATATACAAACAAATATTTCTGAAACGGTCTAATTTTTCCTCTGATAATCATAAATAATGTGTAACAGCAAACGAGACCATCAGTTTTTTTTTTAAATTTTCTTAATGCCTTTGTCATGGGTGCGCTCACCCAGGAACAACAGCTGATGTGGTAAAAACACTACCGCTTTTGCCCAAAGGGGGTGCAAGAATTTTCACAAACTGAAAGTTCCTCTGAGCACCTTTAAGTCTATAAACTGCAAGTAAATATAATAAAATGCCTTCTACGATTTCAGAGCAGTGCAAAACCCAAAGCGGTGAGAAGCAGCAAATCTTCACATAGTAACAACTGTGTGTGTGTGTGTGTGTGTGTGTGTGCGTGTGTGCGTGCGTGCGGGCGTCTGTGTGCGTGTGTGTGTGTGTGTGTGCGTGTGTGCGTGCGTGCGGGCGTCTGTGTGCGTGTGTGTACTGTCGGCAGAAGTGGCACTAAATTCCGGTTGCAGTTTAAGCTTAAATCACTTTTCCTCATTTGCCAGTGTGACTGAATCGGAGGTTGAGATTGATCTGTGAGATGACTAAAGGAGCCCTGGAGTTACACCCTCTGCCACGGGACATAAACATTCAACGTAAATTTGTTTTTTAGTCTAAAAATGATTTGTTGTGGTTTTGAGGCGCTGTATCATCGAGGCAGCAGAAGCTACTGCTGCTGCTTCGTGGAAGTTTTTGACAACACATAGCTCACATCCAGGGAGTGTGTGTGTGTGTGTGTGTGTGTGTGTGTGTGTGTGTGTGTGTGTGTGTGTGTGTGTGTGTGTGTGTGTGTGTGTGTGTGTGTACCTTAAAGTACGAAATAGAAAGAAACAATTTCCTCAACTTCTTAAATGGCCTTTGATATAACTCTGAACTTTGGTTCAGCTTCCCCACTTTCTATGCATTCTGCCATTACTAAGAATATAATATAATATAGATAATTAAAAACTATTAATAATATAAAACTACATACACAAAAAATACAAACAAAATAGGCCAATGCCATTCTCAACTTTCTTCGTTATGTTTTCATGATCCCACAAAGTGAATAGGACAGATCTGTGAATGTAAGAGATTTCACATCTTCCCCCTGTCCCTACTATCCCTGCTGTATTTCATTTAATCAGGTTGTTTATGAATATTGGCCCTTTTTTCACCTAAAGTCTTTTCATCTAGGATCTACATTTACTGCAAACCGCCCGTCTCGTTCCAGAGGTATTAAGAGTATGATTCATAAAACATCCAAGGACATCCCTGATCCGTCAGTGTGTGTGTGTGTGTGTGTGTGTGTGTGTGTGTGTGTGTGTGTGTGTGTGTGTGTGTGTGTGTGTGTGTGTTTCTGAGGAGAAGACCAGCATGGTGCAGCTGAGGCCTAAATCTGTCTCCAACTCTTAATTAAACCCTGGGCTCCAGTGGCCCTAACTTATTAAAGACCCAGAGTATGTTACAACACACACACACACACACACACACACACACACTCACACACACACACACACACGCTTCCTTTAAGCTCACAGCATCCCACCTTAAAGCTACCAATGATTTAATGCATCTCAATATTTCACCTTCTGCTGCTGCGTAGTGACCCACTTGCAGAGAAATATATATTATTTCCCAGACACACACACACACACACACACACACACACACAAAGACACACACACACTAGAGAAGTATGGAGTGGATTACATAGGATGGCTACTGAGTGACGGTTTGAAAATAGTTTTAATGCACGTTTTGCTTCATTACTAATAGCATGCACAGTCAGGAAAGTGGCACACTAGTTAAAGCTATAATGCGTAACTTCTGTTGCTCCCGTGATGAATTCTGGGTAGAAAGTCTGTATGAGGTTAAGCCATTGGTGATCGCGCATGGATTTGTATACCTACGGCTGTACGTTCAGGTTTTTTCTTCGCAGTATAGAATCAACAACTGGAACAATTATTGGGCTCCTGCGCCAGTGTCGGGGGGCGACACCAGTTTGTAAACGCTGCCATACTGAGAATTACAGAGAGTTTTGTGAGGAGCTTATAGGCTTTATCAACTTTGTGTGAACTCATTTTCCAATGGTTCGAATGTAACAGAAATTTTGTTACATGAAAAGTTACGCACTATAGCTTTAAAGAACGAACAGAGATGGATTCTTGTTATTTCTACTAGAACATATAATGATTAAATCCACCAGCAATGTTCTGCCAAACATTTTTAATTAAGTTCCTGGGACTACCTGGCTGGCTTAGGACGCATGACAGATGGTCATCATGGTAAAATAATAATATCAGTACACTGGCTTCTGG
>NC_137215.1:5269333-5274333 GCF_949987685.1 Ammodytes marinus | reverse complement strand
TAGCGCCCCCTATGGACAAAAGTGGTAGTGTTTGTACAGCAGTTGTGCCTGATGTTGTAAAGATCTTTGGTACGCAGGTGCTTGCTGGCAGTGCGTGCATTTGTTTAGGAAGCGAGTGAAAGAGAGAAGACAGAATGCATGGCCATGAGGTAATGTATGTACAGGTGAAACTCGAAAAAATTTGAATATCGTGCAAAAGTTCATTTATTTCAGTAATTCAACTTAAAAAGGTGAAAATAATGTATAATATAGACTCATTACATGCAAAGTGAGATATGTGAAGCCTTTATTTGTTATAATTTTCATTATTAGGGCTTACAGTTTAGGAAAACCCCAAATTCAAAGTCTCTGAAAATTTGAATATGACATGAAATCAATAAAAAAGGGATTTTAAATACTGAAATGTCGGCCCTATATAAAGTATAATCAGCCATATGTACTCAGTACTTGGTTTGGGTCCATTTTGCATGAATTCTTGCCTCAATTCCAATTCATTGTCCATGATATTCTAATGATATGAGTAGCACCTGTATGTGACTGTGTCAGATTAATACTGGTAATATGACCATGGTGAAGCAAAGTAAACTTCAGTAAAATTTGAATAATAATTTGAGCATGAGATGATTCCTTCCAAAGAATTTCAATACACTACAAATTGAAGGCACATCTGCTCCTTCAGCCTCTCTCCAGAATCTATGAATATGCAACTATTTTTAATTTTCAAAAGTGAGTGTAAGCTGCTGCGTGCAAGATGCCTCCCACTTAACTGGGAAGTATGAAAAAATGCTGCCAAGTTAGTTAAGATGTCACAAAACCCTGCGTATGTGTATTATCCCCCCCCCCCCACACACACACACACACACACTCCTCAGTGCACCAATGTATTTTTAAAATGCTGCATAGGTTGTTCTGTGATATTCAAATTCCCAAGTGAATGCGACGAGATTTGAAGTCTCGAGATGTAACTGCAATAATAAAAAATCAGCGGAAATAATCTACAGTATGTACAAGTGTGTATTAAAGGCGGACAAATGTACAAGAGAGACACAATATGATGCAATGATATGAAAGCACACAGATGTCACTCGAATGTCTTAGAGTGACAGTAAGGGGAGACTGGGTTGAGAGTCATTGATCAAAGAGGCATAATGCAGGGAGACGGAGGGCAGAGGGAGCCGAGCGGAGCATCTGTTGTTGTGCTGACTGTTCAGATATGTACTGTGGAAAGTAACGGAATGTGAGGAGGCTCTTGATATGAGGCAATGGGCCTTGATGAAATGCAATCGCACAATGGCACGACTAGTCTTGACATCACACACAAACACTGACTGACGGATAAAGGATGAAAAATGCTTCTTTTCGTGTTTTTTATTTTCCTTTTTTTTTTTTTTTTTTTGTAACGATTCTTGTAAAGTCTTGATCCTGACATCATCTGTACTCTCTCTTTCATAAGTGTCTCCTCATATCCAGCGTTCTAAAGCTCGATGCCTTTGGAGCGTCCCCTTCTCCGAAATAGCTGCAGGCTGGCTATGTAACCCTGGCTGTGTTCCATTACCCAAAACAACTTCCCTGCTATTTAGTACGGTAGAAAAAAGGATGTAGGATGTCCCCAATACATGTGGTAAAATGCAGCAAGCTGAGAATATACCTGGATATTTTTACTACATCCGGCTATATTTTTTAGTTGTGGAAATCAGCATCCTTTTTTTGGTCATTCTGACCCACAATACCTAAAATTCTGACCCGTTACCTAAAGTGACGTCACATCCATGGAGCCTCCAAGTGAAAACAACCAGCGATGCGACGGATATATTAAGTAAGATTCAAGTTGCTTAAAGACCTACTTCACCGGTGGGAATATGAAGGTGTATTGAACTCTGAGATCCTATTTAGTATAAATGTGCAAAAAAAATTATTGGTTCACCCTAGCCTGAGAAAAGGCAGAAAGAGTGTTTTATGGTCTCACTGTCTAACCCTACATTTTACTAGTGTGACATCACAGTAAGAAAAATGTAGGGTTAGGATTAACAGGACAGCTGGGCCAAGGGAAGACTGAGGGAAGACTGAGGGAAGAAAAACCTCATTAATTATATTATAATAGTGATTGTATAATGATAGAACGCCGGGTGAAGTATTCCTTTAAGTTCAAGGCTCAAAGTTATGAGCAAATAAATAAGTAAAGATGTGTCTCAATTGTTTGCCTTCTGCATGCTAACTATGTACTTTTTATGGTTGGCTCTAGTATGTAGAATAGCTAAAAGAAAGAGTATGTTACTTGGAACTTTTTGTGATTCACCCATAAGCAAAGCTGTTGGAGATGCATGAAAAACAGCTCCGGCCCTATAGCACTAATGAAGGGAAAAAATCAAAGGTAACTAGGCTATCTGTATTTGCTCGGTTACCCGTGGCGATGGCGTGGCCCCTCGTCCGTCACTTGACCACATCAGAGTCACCACACAGTTGGAGGGATATTGAGATATCCGGCACAAACCTTCGGACATTTAATTAATCTTCATTCCCCTCCTGCTGGCTGCTGCAGTGTCCCCGTCTCTCTCTCTCTCACCTCTCTCCTCCTCTGAAATGGAGAATTGTGTGGAAAAAACCTCCCGCTGAGTGAGGTTGATAGAGCCGTGTGTGTGTGTGTGTGTGTGTGTGTGTGTGTGTGTGTGTGTGTGTGTGTGTGCGCGTGTGTGTGTGTGTGTGTGTGTGTGTGTGTGTGTGTGTGTGTGTGTGTGTGTGTGTGTGTGTGTGTGTGTGTGTGTGTGTGTGTGTGTGTGTGTGTGTGTGTGTGTGTGTGTGTGCCCCACATGAGCAAACTGTGGAGGACACATATCAGGGATGTTGTGAACATGAGCCAAAGTGTGCGAGGGGAGTCATTTTAAAAACTCACTTCTCGGAGAGAGTTGCAATCCTGGGTTTTTTCTGTTGTCCTGGTAAGTTATTGATTTCAGCTCTTTTTTGTATACTTTGTGTTTGTCTATGTTAAAACTTATGTCACTTTATGTATTAATGATTTACCTTTTATTTTCACAGTATGGTATATTTATTTTTCAAAACTATGAGATATGTCCTAGCAACGGTCATTAAATCCTTGACAGCAGTCTGTCTTGCTGGAAATAACAGACATGTATAATGCCGTGATTGACCAATCAGAACACAGGATTTATAAGTGCCATGTAATAAGATGTATTAATGTATTTTTCCTCGACCTTTGAACACCATTTGACATGGGCCCCGCCTCTGTCTGCTTAATGAGTGGCAGATGTATTTTTCTGATTCAATCTAGCCCTGACGTAGACCCTAGTTTGGGTCGAATCCGGTTGGCTTTGTGTATTTTAAAAATGTGATATGCCCTAACCATTAAAGGCTTTTTAAAATGATCCTTGGCTCTGTGCGTGTGTGCCTGGAGTCAGCCCTATATAGTTCTTCCTTTGTTTTCATTGACTTTCCAACTTCAAGAGCACCTTGCATTCAACTGGAGTCTGCTATTGAGTAACTTTGAGCACCTGGAGATATCCCTCCTAGCTATCCTGGGTCTGTTGGAAGAATATAGGGCAGAGAAACTAGGTGTGACCCCTAGTCGACTGTTCTACAATTTGATCTTAGGAGTAATATGCCCGACATTGCATATTCGCAAAATGTGGTCCTGAAACAAAGATCATTCTATTCAACCCAGAAACAGTCTTATATTCCTCTGATGATCATAAATTACATGTTACAGCAAACGAGACCATCAGTGCAAAGAATGCTATTTTTATATAGTTTTTTCTTAATGCCTTTGTCATGGGTACGCTCACCCAGGAACAACAGCTGGCGTAGTCAAATCACTACCGCTTTTGTCCAAAGGGGGTGCTAGAATTAACACAATTTGAAAGTTCTTCGGAGCACCTTTAACATAAATAGCAGCCGTCACCTTGAGCTAAAGGGTTTAGTCAGAGCATCAATATGCATGGAGCTCTGAGGGGGCAAGACCAGGAAGGAAGCAAGAATACAAGAAGACAAGCAGGTCGGACAGAGGACGTCATCCCCAATTCCCATCAGGCTTAATCTGACCTCTCACCTGCTGTGCCTTCCCTCTCCACCTCCTGGGACACTGAAATATCACATCAAATGCAATTTTTATTACTCTCTTATTTTGTTATGATTTTTTTTTTTTTTCTTACTCTTTTATTTTTTGCACAAAAACAATTAGACTGTATAGGGGGGCACTCGTAGTGTAGTGGTTAGAGCGCCCCCCCCCCCCCCCCCCCCGCCCCATAGAGGCTCAGTCCACAGAAACAGCAGACCACAGGTTAGAATCCAGCCCGTGGTCGTTCTCTGCATGTCTTCCACCCTCTCTGACACATTTCAACCATGTCTGTCCAAACAATCCAATTGAAAAAAGCGTAAAAATTCCCAAACAATAATCTTAAAAAAATTTAAGAATAATAGGCTACAAAATAAATAAAATAAAATAATAGATATAACATTGTTGATGCTGTAAATTTGAACCATATCATAGTTAGATGATAACCTATGTTTGCTCCTAGAGTACAATAAAGTATAAAAAAAATATAAATATGTGATTTACAGTAAACCACTGGCTTGGCCCCTTGCATCCATCCCCATTACCCTCTTGGCCTGTCATTGAGGAACCAGACTGAATAATTGAGCAGTAAACAGAAGATTCATGAAAGGGGTTTGGCTGGCAGAGCGCTCCGGGGGCTGGATGCTCTACACACATCTCTCTGAGCAAACTGTGAGAGACAAAGCAACAAACTCATCCATATTTACTGTCTCCTCACATCGCTGGAGTAAGAAAATAATCATTTGAAAAAAGAGAGTACACAGAGTACACACACACACACACACACACACACACACACACACCCACACAGAGTACACACTCACACACACACACACACGTACACACATACACAAACACACGCGCACACACACACACAGGGAGGGAGAGGGCCGCGGAGCTACGATGCCTCTGCAAACTCACAGGTGATCTGAAG
>NC_137215.1:5201833-5264333 GCF_949987685.1 Ammodytes marinus | reverse complement strand
ACTGTGGTGTTTAAAAAGCCCTTTTCACGGCACCGACCGACCACCCACTGGCCTTCTCAAATAAGCTATTTTCCTCAAAGTGACAATGCCTAGCAGGGAGCCTAGTCAGATATATTTGTGTTGGGAGCGTTTGAATTTGAATTAGAGCGTTTTTGAAGAGAGTTAATGTGAATGCAAAGTGATGGGGAGTGAGACGCCGCAAAGGTTTTTTTTTTTATCTACACTGTGGCCTCACCTTGAATCCGGTGAAGGCTTCGGGGGTCTTTTTTTCCATTAAAGATCTCATTCATTTGAGCCCCTCTCTCACGTATACCGTCTCCCCGGGAAGCTACCCGCTGACTTCAAAGGTGTTATGCTGGAAACGGTCTTAACAGGTTTTCTATTCTCGGGTCGCTCGTCCTTTCAAGTGCTGATAGTCTTTAGCGTGTCATGCAAAAAATAAAAAATTAAAATAAAAAAAAAGCTCGCACTCAAATCTCAAATTGTTAATGCTTCCTCTCATTTCTGGAATAAGATAGAGTCGGTATGTGTTAAAGCAAGGATGTGCTGTACATTATTATGACGCTACACACACCTGCATGTGTGAAATTAACTTCTTAGTACAGGAGCGACAGACGACAGAAATGTATAAGTAGCTGTGACAGGCTTTTGGCTAAATGCTTCCGTCAGCGTGCTCACAATGCTATAAACGTGCTGTTGTTAAGCAGATTCTGAGATTTGCCGATTAGCTTTAAAGGTGCAGTGTGTAGAATTTATTGGGATTTTCTTTTCAGAACAGACTTGGTAGAAATTGAATATGATATCCATAAGTGTGTTTTAAATAATGTATGAATAACTAAATAACATCTTCACCACATCACTTGATATTGTCTGGAGGCAGTGGTGCATCTTTAAGGTGCGAACACACTGCACAGCGCGGCGCGGCGGTTGGCCGCGCGAATCGCAGGTTCCGCGCCGCGTGGTCATTTTGGCTCATTTGTGTCCGCCGCCGGCCGCCCCCCGCCGCCCGATGACTCATTGAATGTGCACGCTCAGTTTCTTCCCGCTATTTACATCTCTCTCATCATCGTCGTCATCCTCACTGATTTGTTTTTGTTGGGAGCGTCTCTGAAGTAGGCTATTCTGCCTTCATCATCTCTGCCATCGGCCCTTGTATTGGTCTCACTGCACCTCTCACACATTTCTCCCCGCCACCTGCCACCCAAGCTTCGTAAACACACCCACACATGCACCCACACACACACAACCCGCCCACACACACATACACACACAACCCGCCCACACACACACAGGCACATATGTATCCATGGCCGTGCATATAGGCTACACATTCACGCCGGCATATCAACATGTAGAGAAAACCCAAACAGATTTTCAGATGTTTAGGGAAATGTTTGGAAGTGTCAGTTGTCGTATTTAGTTTTTATTGTCTCTGCATATTCACTCATCTGCAGTACATCTTCCCTGGCTTTCTCTCCTTCTCTCTTCTATAATGTGAGTCTATTCCTTGCTCCTTTTACTAAAAGGTGTCTCATTAAACTGCTGTCATACATTTTATCGATGTGTTGGAACTTTCTCTCTCTCTCTCTCTCTCTCTCTCTGTCTTTTCCTTCTTTTTTCCCTTTATCCCTCCTTTCCCGACTGCACCGCCAGCCAGGTTTCACGTGTCTTGTAGCTCAGCAGACTCACCCGAGTGACGTCGGGAGGAGCTCAACGACGGTGATTGGCTATCGCGGGGCGGCCGGCGGCGAAAAGTTCAATATTTTCAACTTCTGCGGCGGCCGCGCCGCCCCATTCGCGCCGCGCCGCGCCGCGCCGCCCCTGGCCGCGCCGCGTGATCCGCTCTCCGCCGGCCGCCGGCCGCCGGTTCGCGCGGCGGCGCTCGAAATACATTGACTTTCTATTGAAACTCGCCGCGCGGCGATGTGCAGTGTGTTCGTACCTTTAGTAACTATAGCTTCTTGTCCTTGAAGGCCACCGTCGCTTCTATTATTATTCGAAGGCGGTGGGGTTACCCAGGGAGAGTTGCATTCTAGAACTATCACCACAAGATGCCACTAAATATTCACACTGCACCTTTAAAGGTGGTAGGATGGCCCAGAGGAAAAGGGGGCCGACCAGTAACCATGAGGTCTCTGGTTGGATCCCCGGCACCGGACAGGAGGCTTTTAGTAGTAAAACTAGTGGTGGCTGCTATTACATCTACGCTGCCCACCATCTCTACCATTGTGTCCTTGAGCAAGACACTTAACCCCAAACTGTTCCAGGGGCGCTGTACTATGGCTGACCCTGCGCTCTGACCCCCTCCGAAGTGTGGTAACTTGAGAGGGGGTATGAGAAAAGACAAATTTCAATGTAACCATTGACTAATAAAGTAACTTAACTTTAAGCTGTTGGGAATTGTATTAGTTGTGCGAAATAGTCAAACCAAAGTCATAAATAAGTTGAGTTGGCGCTACAACTTTTAAAGAAATAGAGAAGAAATGCAACAAACTTCAGTGGGTGTGCAACAGAGGACACTCTATTGCAACAAGTCTCCGGGGACGGACAGACAGATACGCCATAGATGTTGTGTGTACAGAACAGACCAACAGAAGGAAAAAAAATCCACATTTGAACGGATTTCACAGACGAAAATCACCACAGATAGTGAATATACATGAATATATGAATAATTTGGATGCCCTATGTCTTTATAGACCTTTGTGACTTAAAGCTATTCTTACCTTTGTAGAGTTTTTACACTTATTTTAAATGACTTTAAAATGGTATAAATAAGGTTTTTACACTCTAAAATGCATGGTAGACCCAACAGGAATAAAAAGAAACAATTATTTCAGTCTCATAATATTAGGTGAAAACTACAACCAATCAAATCGTTCGGACCGAACGATTTAATTGGCCGACAGACCTGTCTGTTTGCCGTCTGCTTGTGTACCGCGCATTCGTGCACGCGCGTCCTCAACGAAAGGGTTTGTTTTGATTCCACGGCAGACAGTAGCCTATCAAGTAGCGACCATTGTAGAAAAGGTTACAGTGTTGTTATTTCTTGTTATTTCTTACAGTGTGTTAAGCTGTGTTTTAGTGTTGGGCCGTGACGTCAGTCGGCCAGAGAGCCAGTTCAGTAAGTTTCCTTTCGCTTCTCCCTCGGTGAGATGTGTGTGAGCAAGTTGCCACAGTAAGCCATCATTCGTGTTTATCTGAGTGTAAATGTGAATCACCCGTGTGTGAGTATGTACATGTAGTCCCGATCGCTGTTATAAGTTATAGTTTGTGCATGTTATTAGCGGCTGCGATTCGCGAGTCGGAACAGCTGTTCAAACGTCTCCTCACGAGCGGAGTTTAAGCCTTTGTTCTTTTTCCGCGATCTATATGCGGCTGTGCCTGTGAAAGAAGGAAAATAAAGAGCGGATAAAACCCTACTCCTCCTCTCCTAGTCTCATTATAAGCATAAGTGGTGTTCTGGCCGACATATCTGAAGTGAAACCAGTGATACAAGCAGATCAGCGCGGTACCGGTAGCCTACTACAGCCACCAGTTTCTTCAGCCACAATATAACTCACTTTGTGCACGGAGACAGTATTAAGCAAGTAAGTCTGCTTGTGTAGCCTAAATTAAGTTTCTTCAAAAACAAAACAAAAAAAACGGGGATAGGAATGAGGGGGTGGGGCTGCATTGGAGGAAGGCGGGATATTATGATTGTGCTGAAATGCTCAAACTCAAATCCATCCGAACTGCTTTAACCGCTCAGCCACAAGCACACACGTACCAAACTCCGCAAGGTAGAAAAAAATATACTTTGAATCCACATACAAAGCCCGGTCCCTTTTATAGTTGTTTTGATATATTTATTAATTTATTTCTTTTTATATATTTATAGCCCCAGACTTGCCTGTGTGTGAGTTTTGTTCCTGTAAGTTGTGCTCTTTCAGTAACAGCTCTGGGGAATACTACAGAGGGATTAGGAGATGCAACCAATGCCATTAATCTTTGTTCTTTTAACTGTTCCTATCTCTCTCTCTCTCTCCCTCTCTCTCTCTCTCTCTCTCTCTCTCTATCTCTTTCTCTCTCTCTTTCTCTCTCTCTCTCTCTCTCTCTCTCTCTCTCTCTCTCTCTCTCTCTCTCTCTTTAATGTTTGTCTAAAGCACTTTTGACTTTGATGTTTTGCACCAAGATGGGACTGTTTTAAAGTGCACTCTCTCTAGATACAACCATGTGATGTATCGGCTACATTCTCTGTCTGATGGTGTGTGTGTGTGTGTGTGTGTGTGTGTGTGTGTGTGTGTGTGTGTGTGTGTGTGTGTGTGTGTGTGTGTGTGTGTGTGTGTGTGTGTGTGTGTGTAAATACTTTTGGGAAATGAGGGCAGATCAATGAAAAAAGGAAAAATAAAAGTTTCTCTGAGGACCGTCTCTATGTACTCTGTGCCTTTTTTTTACATAAATATATAGTGCAAAAAAAATTAAAAAATAATGAAAATGAGCCCCCTCTCTATATCACTTGCAAAAGCACTTTCATTTTCAACTATTCAGCGCCACTATTCCAAAGAGAAAAGTCCAAAATCATAACAACCACTAAAGTACTTCAGTGGTTGACTTCCCGTATATATTTGGGGTGAATTTGTGTCATTTTGTGGTTAGGTAGAGTATGTATGCAGCGTCTGTATATGCATTCAAAGGCCCTGTAAACCCGAATCAACAAAATCCTTCTAACTTTGGGGCGCTCTTAGCTCAGTTGGTAGGGCGTCCCCCCCATGGGCCTCGGCCAGCAGCGGACCCGGGTTCGATTCCAGCCCGCGGTCGTTCTCTGCATGTCACTCCTCTCTCTGCCCCATTTCAACTCTGTCTCTACACTATCAATAAAGCATAGAAATGCCAAAAAAAATATGTTAAAAAAATAAATAAAAAATCCGCTCCACTTGTTCTCTTTGGTCCCTCCCCTATGGTCCCTCCCTGACACGCTCCAGTCTACACCAACAAAGTCATGCCAAAGTGAATGGACAGTCCCAACAGCCAATAAGAACAGATAATCGGAGCCTCGCTCTGATTGGTCAAAGTGTACAGCTCATGTTAACTTTGACCAATCAGAAATCATATACCGCAGCTTTAAGTTTGATACAATTCAGAAATTCGGTTTAGATGAGGCGGGGCTATATGCTCTGGTTCTTATGACATAATAAGTATGTTGAACCAATCACAGCAGTTCTCAGCCCTGAACGTTCTTTAAAAACAATCACTGATGCCATGGAGACCGTTGGATATAGCCACGCCCACACAGTCCAGTCAACCGGTCTAGAAAGTTTAAAAAAGTGTTCTTATATTTATGAACATATATTTTTCAATCAGATTTTTATTAAAGCGTATTGACACACCCAACTTTGATATCATATATCGCTTTTGTTACTATTTTAGACCTGATTTCTAGAGGCTTGAAGAAATTCAAAAAAGTTCACTAAACAAACTGCTGTCATATGCTAAACAGTTTCTCTCTCCTGTCTCCCATGATATTGGTAACTGTCTGTTTATGTTTCTTGGACGGGATGTAACTGCAAACGTAATTTTGTTGCCCTGTACTTGTTGTGACACAATGAATCTCGACGAGGACTGAACTCTCTTCCATACAGTATAGCTCCAGGGCGTTAGCTGCATGATTTAGCGCCCGTGCAGCCATGCGTGTTCACTGCATGCGTGCGGCGGGGCAAAAGCACCTAAGCCTGCTGCATACACAGATGTGGTGATATGTCCGAGGTTCTGGTTGGAACTGAATTATTTACACTATGCATTTCCCCTCTTAGTTCTGAGCCGGTGGTATATGTTAATGTGTAAATTAGTCCCTCTTTACCCTGAGAACTTATAATGCTGTTATCTCACACACATATTAATAAACAGGTCGGCCCCGGCAACTGAATAATCCAAAGCTTGCATCATATCAGTGTGTGTGAGTCAATGGGACATCAATGAGTTTTTTGATGCTAGTATGGTTTCATGTGTTCGTCTATAGGCAATGTTTGCACACACACATATGCAGCGAGGCATGTGTACTGTTCACTAGTTCACAGTTGAAATGACCACGTAAACAAACACCGAAGTGAACCAGTTTGCATTAACGGTGTCAGAATTAAGAATGTTGATGGCTTATATTGCACCTGTTAAAGATATAGAAAGAAATAAGACGTGGCCCGCAAAAATGGCTACATATGCCAGAACATACAACAAGAAGTTCCCCATTTCACGCGTCCTGCATTGCCTTAAAGTGTATCTTGAAACTAATTCTCCATCATATGATAATGACGTTGGAATAAACTGAACTAAACGAAGAACTAAACATGGTCTAAATATCCCCCCCGAAAACACAGGATGTCTAAAACTTTACAAAACGGAAAAGAAATTACATTTCAAATGCCCTGACAAAAGCTTAATAACATAGAAATCTCCAAGAATGTGCATGATTCACTCAAGAGACATTTTGCCCTTTCACTTATCAGAGAGAGAGAGTGAGAGAGAGAATACTGTAGGTGATTTTGCTCCCAGTTGTGGAGGCTGTAGCACTGAACATGAAAGGCTACTAGCACTGAGAGACAGAGAGCAGAGCTCTCTCTAAAAGGGGTTCACAAAAAGGACAAGGAGAACAAAGCAGCGACACAATTATCTGACACGTGACCCTTTATATACTCTAATACGACGAGGCTGCTTGAATCTTTTGCGTGTGCGTGTGCGCGCGCGTGTGTGTGTGTGTGTGCGTGCGTGCGTGCGTGCGTGCGTGCGTGTGTGTGTGTGTGTGTGTGTGTGTGTGTGTGTGTGTGTGTGTGTGTGTCGGAGCCATAATGGGAATATAGAAATAATGAAATGGAAATAATAATTGATACAGCTATGATAAAGTTGAGTTGGTATTCTGTCTGGCTCCCCCTGTAGGCCAGGGTTATTATTGTATTCATTCACCTAATGAAGGGATTTAAATCACCTGGTTGAATGTGAAACAGATGAGAGTGAGACGGGGAAGCGGGACAGTTTTTTGACCGCAAATCACAAATCGCAAATGTTTGTTTCAGAGTTTAGTGAATTAAGAAGAATATTTTGTTTGAAGCTTTGCCTAATAAAGCACTTTTGTTTGAACTTCAATTCAGCGATTGCTTTGTTTTGATTTTGGATTGCGCGTCATCTACCCCGCTCCTATAGTGGCTTACAATCTCTCACAAAAAGGCCACTATAGTGTGTGTGTGTGTGTGTGTATGTGTGCGTGTGTGTGTGTGTGTGCGTGTGTGCGTGTGTGAGTGAATGCCTGTGTGAAGGTTTGGGGCTATACTGGTGTAGGCAGAATGCAACGTAATATGAAGGGTTGTGAAGTTGGCCCTGACGTGTTATACCCCACCACCCCGAGCTAACCGACAAAAGGTCTCAGATGTGTGAAGGAGTTTGACATTGTGGACTGATGTTTAGAGGTCATTTCTATGTCAGAAAAAAATGGCTTCCAACTTGTATTTCATGACCAGTGCTACTATGAATTAGCCTGGCACCGTCCGCCTATACGTACTATCAATCAATTTTCATTTCCCTTCAGTAGTCAGTCGTGGTCCGCGGTATATTTTTAGGTTTCTCAGACAGATTTTTGACGGTCCAATCAGCGAACAGAGGGAGTGCCTCAGAAGCCGGCGCATGACATACGTCACAACCAAACATTATCCGATTGGTTGGCACTGGGCAGATCCAATAGTTTTAAACTTCAACAGACACGCCTTCAAGTGAGTTAACGTTTGTCAATTAAGCGATTCCAGACCCTCTGTACAAATGAAATTAAAGAATGTACGATGGTCTGGTAGGACCAGGCTACCTATGAATGTTATGGATGCACTGTATGTATTATTTTTAGTGGTGGGCCGATAACGGCGTTAACGGCTGCGTTAACGCCAGACTCTTATCGGGCGATAAAAAAAAATATCGCCGTTAATCTCTTAATTCCACCTCCTGTTCGGCTCAGGGGAGATGCTGTTCGCCGTCGGGGTGAACCCCCTTCCGCACGTGAAGGCTCGCTTCACGTGCGGGAAAGCTATAGTGTGAGCGGCCACAGCTTGTATTTTGGTCATATCTAACACTGGACTGCAGGCCTATATAAAAGTGTTGTACCTTTGCTTTCTTTGGGTTAAAAAAAACTCCATCAACTCAGTATCCGTCTAGTCCAAAAAAACTCTGTCAGCTGCTGCTGCAGACGGTGTGCAGACGTGCTCGGAGAATCGGCATCGGCGCATCAACAGTCATTCAATGCAGCGGCAGTAATCATACAACCGAACGGTGTAGAAAGTCCCGTCAGTTAAAAATAGTGATCCAGATTTTAAATCCATGTTAAAATCGGAAGGATATAAAGCTAGTTAGCTTAAAAAAAGTAGCAAACATGTCAACTGTGATGTGTTCAGGCCGGCTCAGTAATATGATTGATGTGTTCAAATGCAACACAAAAAAAAAGAAATTTGAGATTTTGGCGAAACTTGTTTTCCCAGCAAGATAAAATAGATAGTAAAGATGGAATGGAATTATGACCTGTTTAATGTCCTATCTAGAGCTATGATCATATCAGCAATTAAAGCAATAATACAAGTTCTATTTCAACAAAATAATAGAAAATTATCAATTGTGATATCAATAAAGACTTGGATCGTTAAGGAGTCTTGAAAATGGTATCAATATCAATACAAATTAACTCTCCTGTCATCTGAGAGAAATTAAGATGATTTAATTTTTTTAATCGTTAGTATTTACCGGTTAAAAATATTATCGGTTGACTGGTTTACCATGGACATCCCTTATACTGTATAAATGTATATCATACATTGTATGTTTTTTTTTGTGTTATCCCAGTTAAGTTTATTATTAATTTTTTATCATTTAATATTACTTTTAATAGTTCCGGGACGTTGGAGCAATAACCTGGTGTTTTGACACTTCAGTGTGCACTGTGAATTTGAAGTAATGTTCAGTTTTTGAATAAAGATGCAGCATTTACAAATGTTTATTTTTTTTATCCGATTCATCGATTAATCGAAAAAATAATCGACCGATTAATCAATTATTGAAATAATCGTTAGTTGCAGCCCTAAACAATTCATCGTTACCTCTTATGGCCTACAGTTCAAAGTTCATGTTTAACTGAATAAACAGTTTGTAAACACAAGTACATCTTGTTGAACATTATTTATTTTCATCACCAATTATCATAGTAGAACAGCTTCCTCAAGCAGTTTGTGATGCATGTTGGAAACAGGAGATGAGCCCCTGGTCTGATGCGCCACCTGGCTTGAGAAACACGTTCTCAAAGACTTACTTTGAGTCATTATTTAGGAGCACACACATATTATGAATGAATTCAAATGAGCCATTTTAATCTAGATTAATCTAGATTAATTTCAAAATTAATCTAGATTAATCTAGATTAAAAAAATTAATCTATGCCCACCTCTAATTATTTTATATGTTTAAGTGATAATGGAGACCCCGGGATTAGTAGCTACTGTTGAAGACAGACAGAAGCTAATGTGGATCTTAAAATTTCATCTTTTGCATCAATTTGTCTTGATTTGTTCTCCCCTCTCTCCACACACATCTACGTATAGCAGCCTAGGCTCTGTAAACTGGTATGTAAGGAAAAGCTATGTAAGCAAAGGGGCCCACCGTATAGCCAGCAACATGCCCGGTGCTACTATTTCATATTTCATATCAAGTCGACTCGTCTTGTAATAATTTTGAGAAAATGACGTCCTCCCATACACACACACCCACACACACACCCACACACACACACAACTACACATACACACACACACACACACACGCACACACACACACACACACATCTCTATGAAGCGGTAGTCATTGCCAAAGGTCCAATAAAGAGGTGTTTGTACTGTGTGTCCCTTTAAATTGAGTGAATTGAAAATGTGGGCTGGCCCGGGCTCAGCGGGGACACTCTTGTTGGATCATGTTTGATGTTCTGCGCTCACCTCAAAGGCGGTGTGTGTGTGTGTGTGTGTGTGTGTGTGTGTGTGTGTGTGTGTGTGTGTGTGTGTGTGTGTGTGTGTGTGTGTGTGTGTGTGTGTGTGTGTGTGTGTGTGTGTGTGTGTGTGTGTGTGTGTGTGTGTGTGTGTGTGTGCGGAGGGGGGGAAGTGCCATGCCCTTGTTTGCAGACTGCAGCCCGAGCGCTATATACTCTACTACAGTACCGAGAATAAGAACAAAGCCTTCAATGACACGGAGGAAGGAATAACAATGAGTTCTGTGCCGCAGTGTTATGTGATTCCGCGCAGAAGAGTGTGTGTGTGTGTGTGTGTGTGTGTGTGTGTGTGTGTGTGTGTGTGTGTGTGTGTGTGTGTGTGTGTGTGTGTGTGTGTGTGTGTGTGTGTGTGTGTGTGTGTGTGTGTGTGTGTGTGTGTGTGTGTGTGTGTGTGTGTGTGTGTCTGTGTGTGTGTGTGTGGGGGGGGGGATGTGTGTGTGTGTGTGTGTGTGTGTGTGAGTGATTGAAGCCGTATAGAGACCCTACATAAGCAAGGATCTGAGAGTTGAATGAGCCCCTGCTGCATTGTAATTAGAGCACGGAGCAGTAATTAGTGAAATGATATATACAGTACATGCTCCTTGTGCTCCGATAGTAATCCCAAACCCTTAAGAGCGCGCGCGCACACACACACACACTCACACTCACACGCGCACACACACACACACGCATTATTGTACTTTTATCTTTGTGAGGAAAATCATTGGCGTAAAGCATTACCTAGATCTTTACACTAACCTTAACCATCTCAACTAAATGCCCAAACCCCAACCCTTACACTAACCCTAACATAAACCTAATTCATACCTGAACCTTAAAACCTAGTGTTAACCCTCAAACAGGCCTTTGAAGAAGTGGGGACCAGTCAAAATGTCCTCACTTTCCAAAAAGGTCCTCACTCCAATTGTTAAAAGCTAAAAGTAGTCCTCATAAAGATGCCTGTACAAGTACACACACACACACACACACACACACACACTTTGTCAGCCTTGCCTTGACTCATCCCGATAAAATGCCTAGAAAGCAGTACCAAAAAAACTGTGAAACACCTCATTTAAAATCTCAGAGTATAAGTTCCTCATAAAAAAGAACATTGTAAAAGTAATTGTCCCTCATAAGGACAGTTATTCGGTTCATTTTGGGGACGGGGCGGCAGAATAAATCAAATTTATGATCGCCAAATGGGATGATTTTCAATCGAGATGCAAAGCACATGCAAAGTAGATGGTGATGGTCCACTGCGATGTCTGAGGGGTGAACTGTAAACTGGGCAGCTGGCGGTCTAGTTTCCTTTTATGAAGCCACTCCAAAATGGCAAGTTTATACCATAAAGAAGTTGAACCATGTCATTTACAAAACCATGGGACGGCTGTGGTGAAGTGTGTAGGGCGGTAGTCCACTGGGTTGCAGGGTCGGTGGTTCGATCCCCCGTCTCCCCGCTACATGTCAAAGTGTCCCTGGGCAAAGAGACACAGAACCCTAATTGCCCCCGATAGTTAACTTGCACCCTGCGTGATAGCTGTTGCTATCCGTGTATGAATGTGTGTGTGACTGGCTGAATGTGTACAAAACAATGTAAATCGCTTTGGGTCTGTGAAAAACCAGGGAAAAACGCTATATAAGTGGAGTCCATTTACCAATGAACAGACAAGCCCTAACTCTCTAACTTCATTTTTACAACTAATGAATTGTGCCCATAGTTCAGAAGGCAAAAACACATTAATTGTAATGCACATAACTTAGAGAGCTGCTTAGATGTGCATGTTCCCCCAACAGGCAACAACGTACCACAAAGGGAATCTCAGTTTTCCACCACGCTGCTGTTGAGTAAATAACCATAATAGCTACAAGTACAGAAGTCAGCATGACTCCGTGTATTGTGCGACTCCTTTCCAGTTTAACCCAGATGTATATGCTAAGTTAGCTCTGAGCAGATTCTAGATGAATGTTAATAATATGCAGTGTGTAATAATGCAAGATTTTCTTTTAATTTACTTCTACATCTGACCGATACAATTGATATTTCAGATGAAACAATCCGGAGATTTGTCGTTCAATTTTCTATGTGGAAGCATCTGTGTCCCAAGATCCATTTGGGTTTATTTCTATAGCACAATTCAGACACAAGGCCATTCAAAGTGCTTTACAGGGGCATATCATACATCAAGATTAGACATTGAAAAAATAAACTTGCCTTGCCCATCAAATAAACTTGAAATGAAAATGAAATGAGTATCATGCTATGGCCGTTCCCCTGTAGATATTATTTCAAACCACTGAAAAAAACACACACACACACACACAAACACACACACACACTCTCACACACACGCACACACACACACACACACACACACACAAAACAACCCACTAAACCTTGCAGCAGTAGCGGCTGTATTATTGCTGGCTCGTCATTCCCGCACCTTTATCTCTAAACACAGCGTTTATGGAGGGTCTGTATGAAAAGTTGAGATAACCTGTGTGGGCGCTGAAACCAGCTTACTTCACACAACAAGGTGAGGGGCTCAGCAGACCGGGGATTAACTCAATCTGCTGCTTTTTCTCTGCACCGATAGACAGAAACACAGTCAGCCCCTTTTATAAAGCCGCCCTATAGATGCCCCAGTTACAGTTTGACCATTGCATGAGCCGGAGAGCTGCCTAGAGGGCTCCGGGGTACAGCGAAAATAACTTCATCTTTCCACCTGACCTATGAATCCCTCGCTACCTGGGGTAAGCTGGGGGGGGGGGGGGGGTGGTGTGTGTGTGTGTGTGTGTGTGTGTGTGTGTGTGTGTGTGTGTGTGTGTGTGTGTGTGTGTGTGTGTGTGTGTGTGTGTGTGTGTGTGTGTGTGTGTGTGTGTGTGTGTGTGTGTTGGCTGTTGGGAGGGGAACATGACATTTGGTGGATGCAGCAGGGTCATCCTAGTCCAAAATACACAAACTTCACATGTTGCCTGGAAGATAAGGGCATTGCTGTGTGTCAAGATGTGCTCAGTGGGGCCTATTAATTTCCCCAAGGAGATGAATAAAGTATCTGCCTGCCTGCCTGTCCGTCCATCTATTTATCTATCTATCTATCTATCTATCTATCTATCTATCTATCTATCTATCTATCTATCTATCTATCTATCTATCTATCTATCTATCTATCCATCCATCCATCCATCCATCCATCCATCCATCCATCCATCCATCTATCTATCTAGTATCTATCAGATTTCTCATACATCCAAAACGTTCATACTCACAGTACAGCAAAAGTACAACACAACAGGCTACATAACACAACAATCAACACAAACTCAAAATATTTATTCAAAGATGTATTTCTTTAACAGTTGAGAAAGTAGAGTAGCCTGCCTTTATAGCACCTTATAGCAGCAGTAACATCTGTATTTGATACATTGTGTAGAAACTATTGTAGATGGAAAGTTATGAAGGAGCTGCCTGCCAGAGAGGTTTGGACGTTTGCATTAGAGATGAAAACTTTACAACTCATTAGCCATCGTTTTCAGGAAGTCTAGTCAAGTCTGGACTAGTCAAACATGTCAAGCGTGTATCAGAGAGGCTATAAACCTATTTGTCAATTAAAATGTCATCTATAAACTCACACCATGACATAGCCCAGCGGTTTTCAAACTGCGCGCCCCCCCTGCCATTATGGCAGGGGGGGCGCGGATGAATATTAGTTTTTCTTTTTTATACTAAGATCACGGCATAGCTGGACACAAGTTCTTCTGCTTCGTTCCCCTCACTGCATTTAAATGCATTCAGTAAATTACAGAGAAATAGGTCTCGTTAAAGAAAAAGAGCACCAAGGCCAACCCAGAGGACCCTGCATACATTTTGTTTATTTTAAATTAATATTTTTATGGAAAATCCATGTGTCCTTCTTCAATAGCTTCTAATTCATCAGACCCAGTGTCTCCAAATTATTTGTTCACACAACATTCCTCATATTTAGCCTCTTAATTGTCCTCTCAAAGTGCACCAGATTCATGCATTTCACTTTAAAAAGGTGAAAAAAAATCTCCCGGGGTGGCATACCCCCGGACCCCCCTAGGAGGGTCTGGTTCTCCACTGGCTGCTACTCTCCTCCAGCAGGACATTGGAGGCACTAGCGAAAAAACACTGGGTGTGTGAATGACATTTAACTAGTCAATAATTTGGGCAAGTCTGTCTGCCTATCTTTCTCACTCCGATGCACACTAAGACCCTGTTTCCACCTGGCATTAATATGTGGTTCTGAGGAATCCGATCGTTATATGTAAATGTAATATGCTTGTTCACACCTGGCCTTAACAATGCGTCTTCTATGCGCGTTTGCGATCTGGATTCGAATTCCCCGCGCTGTATGGAAATCAGCTCGTACATCATTTCCGCTTATACACTCCATCTTCAATGTTTTCTGTTTTCTGTTGTCTGTTTACCTGCAACGGTGCGCTTTTATGACGTGAATTGTCGCGTGAATGAGTACGCGTTTCCGCCCAGTCACTCGCCGCAGTTGAGTGGGCGGGGCCTAATGTGTATGAGATGCGCATACGCGTTTCCACTGTTAATGGGTATGTGGATAAGTGGTCTCAAACCACCTCCGAATGTGGATAATTTCAATGCGCATTCAATGCGGATTGAGCGTGTTTCCACCTGTAGTTAGCGCGATCGGATCCTAAAAACCACATATTAATGCCAGGTGGAAACAGGGTCTCAGTCAGTATTATCCATGCTTAAAGGAAGCAGGATTAAAACACTGGATTAAGATGTTAAAATGTATTACATGTGTTTAAAAACGCACACAAATGTTTAGAATGTTTCAAAAACATGTTTACATTTGTAAAATATTTGTTTTTGTTCTCTGAGGGGGGGCTCACTCTCTCACACTTTGAACACCCCTGACATAGCCTACTCTGAATTTTAACCAAAGCCTTTACTGTGTGCTACATGACAAGTGTGTGCGAGTCTGTCTGTCTCTGGACACCGGTGTGGTGATTGGTTGGTTGGTTCTCCCTTCCAAAACAAAACCTCTCGCGCCATCTAGTGACGACATGCTGACTAACGTGATGACGTCATTACTAGACGTGACCACCGGAGGGCAGCGTTCGTCTGTAATCCAGTGTAGTTTATGAGTGCGTTTTATTTCAATAAGGGAAATGTAAAGTATTATATAAAACTTGAATATTATATTGCTACATTATTTTGTATTACTCATTCTTGCTAAAGCTGAATTTGTAGCTGGCCTGGGTAAGGTGGATTTTGCATAGGACTGATACCAATGAGTATTTTCTTTATATATTAATGTAATGATGTTCTTATTCATGAATTGATTGTTCGGTTTGTAAAATAAATCAAAAAAAATTTATAATTAAAAGGAGAAATGGTGTGAACCTATGCATTAAAAAAACAATAACATAAAACAGTCAATTGCCAAATCATTTTCTGTCAAATGACCAATTAAAAACTACTAATGAGGTGCCATTGAGCAAGGCACTTAACACCAATGTTCTACACATGTCCCACTAAAATGTAGTTGTGTGAGAGTGTGAGCCCCCACAGCTTATGGCCTAGAAACTGTAAGTGTAGCATGTAGGTCAAAAGTGAAACTGTGATCACACATCAGCTGACTTCAAGCTAAACAAACCCAGAGACCCAAAGACTGCTTTACTGTCTAGACCAGGGGTCTCCAACAGGTCGATCGCGAGCTACCGGTAGCTCGCGGGCGGGCTTTCAGTAGCTCGCCTGATAGGTTGACCGACTTGTAAAAAAAAAAAAAAAAAAAAAAAATGTTTTTTTTTTTTTTTTTTTACAAGTTAAAAATCTGATGAAGGTAAATGCACCTCTTCCCATGGTCAAAACTTGCGATTTGCGGTAAATAAATGTTCATGTGTCTCAAAGCGTTTCTCTATCAGCTGGTGTGTGTGCTGCTCTGCGGCTCTGCATGCGGCCATGCATGACTACGGCATGCACTGTCTTTGACCTTTGCATAAATGTATTTAATAATTTTAAGGGGAAAAGACATTGTATTTATTATTTCAACTATTGAGTTATTTGTAAAACAGCCTGCTAGTGCAGCCATACAAGATTTATTTTCTAAATGTTCAATGCTGCTTTATTTTTATGTTTTAAATTGGGAAATACATTTTCCAAAACGACCAATAACCTCTGTATTTAAAAAGAAATCAAGCAAGTAGGCTAATAATAACCATTAATGAATTATAAGCTATCGCATCACAGTAGGCCTAATTGTCCACAATAATCTCACAACAGCCCCTATCTAAAAAGGAACTTTAAAAATGTACAACTGTAAGGTCAGTTGTCTGTTTTATTCAAATAAGCAGTTGTTTATTTCTGTAGTGCGTATTGGCATCTTTGAGCAAAATACCCCCAAAATGTTCGGCGCGCCGCGTTGCGCCGCGCCTCCTCCACACCTGGGCGGTGACCACCTTGACTGAGACATTTCCTGGGGGAAACACTGTTGCGTCACAATAAGAAGTGTAATATAGACATTGATGTCAATTTTCACTGATATGTGGCCCACAAAAAGTGTAAAGTAATGTGTTGGACCTTGGACCTTTGATGGGAAATTATTTATGATAAGTATTGGGTATTGCAATTTCACACGTGTACAAACAGAAGCTTAATTCATTTGATGTGTGCTATGTAAATAAATATAAGCGATTTGATACAAGTAGCTCTTGGCCACTTTAATTTTTTCAAAGTAGCTCTCAGTTGAAAAAAGGTTGGAGACCCCTGGTCTAGACGCTATGACACCAATGTGTTTAAAACAATCTGCACTAACCGTATGTACTGTCTGAATAGCAAAACATTACATTAAATGTCATTTAGCAGACGCTTTTATCCAAAGCGACTTACAACTGGATGCTGGCTAACTATCAGGAGACATTTTTAGGGTTCAGTGTCTTGCTCAGGGACACTTGGGACATGTGGTGGGGAGACTGGGGATCGAACCACCGACCCTATAGTTGCACGTCCACCCACCACCCTATCCACTTCGCTACAGCCCCCCAAAAGAAAGTTTGGGCAGATTTAAAATAAGACAAAACAATACAAAGACTCACTTTTTATTTAATTCCTGTAAATCTATGAATGACAAGTCAAAAAAAAGAGTATACAGTAAAACAGTCAAAAAGTTTCATCAAGTTTCCAGCATTCTGATAAGAGTTGTTGACAGGCAGTCTTTCATTAATAGGCACAGTGGACCATCGCACTGTTAACCACGAACACTTTTATAATATGAGAACAGCAGTTTTTATTTTCCAAGTGTTTACAGCAAAACAAAATACATAAAAACATCTCAGGGAATGTATTTGTTTGGTTGCTTATTTCTACAGTACACCACCTAAAACGTCGCCAGCATTATTATTGCACTCTTACCCAATAATAGTGTTGTGTAAGAAAGACAATCAAGTAGTTTAATATGCAAACGGTACATCAACTCACACGTCAACATATATGGCTTTATATGGGATGGGAGCAGGATATAATAACTCCTTATAAGTACATCCGCATCTTGTGATTTTAACTTCAAAAACATAACGTCTATTGAAGTTATGTGCCATACAGTTATGAGTTAAAGTGGCTACGAAGAGCAGCCTACAGTGTTTGTTGATTCTAGCGGCACCTTTCCTTTGGACAAAAGCGGGTAGTGTTTTTTCATAAATCGTTTGGTCTATTTATATATATAAAATAAAAATAAAAGCTTTTTTCGCTGGTGGTCTCGTTTGCTGTTGCAGGTAATTTTCATATAAAAATTAGACTTGTTTCATGAACATTTTTAAAGTTCCTCGTAGGAGGTTCAAAGAATGTCAAAATTCCTAGCTTGTTTCGCTCTCTGTATTAGCGCCACTGCACTACACAAAACGACTTCAAGTATCACCAGTGTCCATAATAGTTATCAGTGTGCACGGCTAAGTGTGACTGCTAGGATTAAATGTATAGTAATAGTCATAATAAGGCCGTTTCTTGAAATGCACCAACCACGATATATATATATATAAAGTTGTGTGAGATACCAGGAGACTTCAGAACTGTCTTCACGAAGCAATAGAGCTTTTAACCACAAGACTTAGTTCAATTTCAAAGTCAATGTTGGTGGATCTCAGGAGTTTCGGTGGGAGTCAGTCAGTCAGTGTAGTATTCTGTGGAGGTATCTCTCTGGGTTGCTCACTGCCCCTCTCCTCAGTCCCGAGCTGGTTCTAACCGGTCTGTCGGGGGTAACTGGATGGCTCTGGGTTTCAGCAGCGGGCTCCACGGTCGCCCCTGTCCCGCTACATCCCGTTGCCCCATCGAAGGTGTCTCTGTCTGGGTCTGGACTGCTGCGTGCTGCTGCCTCCGAGTCACCCTGGTCCTCCTCCACATCCACGGGATCCTTTACTTGGCTGCTGGTCGAACTCTCTCCGATCCTGTAAACATTAAACAGTAAAACAAATGTAAGTTAAGTTATCTTTTATTAGTCAATTCACACGAGGCACATTGAAATTCATCTTTTCGCATATCCCCCTCTCAAGTTACCACACTACAGAGGGGGTCAGAGCGCAGGGTCAGCCATAGTACAGCGCTCCTGGATCAGTTTGGGGTTAAGTGCCTTGCTCAAGGACACAATGGTAGAGATGGTGGGCACTGTAGATGTAATACCAGCCACCACTAGTTTTACTACTAATACCCTCCTGTCCGGTGCCGGGGATCGAACCAGCGACCTCATGGTTACTGATCTGCCCATCTTCCTCCAGACCATCCTACCACCCCCACCATACCATGTTGTCATGTTGATGCCAAGCAATTCAAACGTTACAATGTGTGATGTTGTGGATTAGGGCTGCAATGTCAATTTTTGCAAATGCCCAATCTTGATGCATTGTATGCCCCTATAAAGCACTTTGAACGGCCTTGTGTCTGAATTGTGCTGTAGAAATGAACTTGCCTTGTCTAATAAGATGAGCAATAGAACACGTTTATCATTTATTTCAGTTAAAGCGCCGTCTCTGCAATACTTATACCACTATACCAACATTCACGATAACGATACAGTTTCCAATATATTGTGTAGCCCTATTGTGGAAGTAGGCTATATTACGCATAATCCTTTAATAGTTTTCCCCCCCTACCTGAGGTGATTGAAGGCCCGTAGCCAGTGTGACCCGAGCACTTCTCTCCCGTGGGTCCTCAGTCCTCTGCGGTGACCTCTGGCTCTCAGTCCGATCAGCGCCTGGGCCAGCTCCGCCTCGTCTCCCTGGCAACACACCAGCTGGGCCCGCTGCTCCGCGTCCTGGTCGCCCGCCGCACGGAACAACCTCTGGAGCTGAAAGGCAAGAGGCAAGTTTATTATTTTCATATTTTTTAAAGATTATTTTTGGGCATTTTCCAGCTTTATTAGACAGTACAGGGTTGAAATGGGGGAGACAGAGAGAGAGAGAGAGAGGGGGGATGACCTGCAGTAAAGGTCCACGGGTCGGATTTGAACCCGCGACCACTGCAACGAAGGCCTGAGCCGATATGGTACGCGCTCTATCCACTACGCCACCGGAGCGCCCGGGCCCGGCAAGTTTATTTCTATAGCACAATTCAGACACAAGGCCATTCAAAGTGCTTCACCAGGGGCATGACAGCAAACAATACATGCAGATCATAATACCTGCCACAGGTTGACGCTGCTGAAGATATTCCCCGACCCAGCCTTCCTGCTGCGCCGGTCAGCCAGACGCCACAGTGAGGAGGGGCCGGCCGCCATGGAGCGCCCCGGGGGAGGGGGGCCCGCGGGTCCACTGTCCATAGGGGGAGAGAACAGGGGGGACGGTGGCATGCACTGGCTACTGCTCTGTGGATAGAAGGGAAAGGAGAGTTAAAGGGTGCACTACTGTATGTAACTTTGGGTGTGGCAGAGAAGTGAACTTTTTTTTGGGGCATTTTTAATGCTTTATCAGACAGTTTGGAGAGACGGATGTGAAATGGGGCAGAGAGGGGAATGACATGCAGAGAACGACCACTGGCCGTATGCCCTGGCTACTGCTCTGTGAATAGAAGACAAATGAGAGTTTAAAGGTGCACTATGTAACTTTGGGTGTGTCAGAGGGGAGAGTGTCTACGTTCCCACAGCCCGATGGCCCCACTTTTTCTAAGTTATAACTTTATAATAGAGAATAGTATGTTTGTCTGTTTTAGTGTTTGTGTCAATCCTATTCTAACCCTCACCCTAACACTAACAACCCAGCTGTGATGCCTGAACCTAATCGCCAATTTCAGGAAACATAGGGCTGTGGGACCATTAAGCTGTGTGAACAATGACCCCTGTGAACATTTTGTCAAAAGGGGTTAGAAGATCCTTTCATTTGATTTTATTTGAAGTTAAAATATGCTTATTGAAGCTTTTCATATAGTCAAGTGTTACATAATGTGTTATAAAATATTATGGTGATATTATTTTTATTTTTTCATTCTAGCTCTTACTGTGTCACCTGGCGATGCACATTCCCCGCTCGGAGAGATGTTGCTGCACGACATGCAAGTTGCAAACAATGTAGCAACAATGGCTGTGTGTTTGCAACACATCTTATTTTAGAATGGCCATTCTTGCATTAAAGATTTGGACCAGCTATATAACAGTCAATGGAGGTCAGTAATGGATCAGACCTGTAGCCTGCCGTAACAACACCTTCACACAGCTGTCACACCTCACACACGGCCAGTGAGACGCTCTGATTCCTTAATCCTGCTTTAGGACGTGAGCAGATGGCAACTTTGACTTCCATCAGTTACATATGGCTCTAAGTGGGACGCTAATAGACAGGTATTAGCTGGGTGAACAGGTCACCATTGCATGTGGGTCAGTGCTGCCTTTCCACTGACATAACTTAACGGAATAATCCCAAATAAAAAAAGTTAAAAAGGTGCTACGAGGAACTTTTAAATATTTCTGAAACAGTCTCATCTTCCCTCTGATGATCATGAATTAAATGTAACAGCAAACGAGACCATCAGTGCAAAGAATGCTATTTTTATGTAGTTTTTCTTAATGCCTTTGTCATGGGTATATACGCTCACCCAGGAACTACAGCTGGCGTAGTAAAAACACTACCGCTTTTGTCCAAAGGGGGGCGCTAGAATGAACACAAACTGAAAGTTCCTCGGAGCACCTTTAAGGTCAGTCACCTGATTAGCTTGTTGTTCTGAGCTTTCAAAAACAAATCATCAAAAGTGTCAGATCACCTATTCCCTACATCAAGAACAAAGTGTCTCATTATTTCTTCTAGTCAAGCTTCATAACCTAGAGGTCCAACTCCTACTGTACTCATTCACCATTCACTAGTATGTCTTCTATAGTTCATAACCTATGGTCCAACTCCTACTGTACTCATTCACTATTCACTAGTATGTCTTCTATAGTTCATAACCTATGGTCCAACTCCTACTGTACTCATTCACCATTCACTATTATGTCTTCTATGGTTCATAACTGTCATGTACAGTATGTGCACACTGAGATGTATAGGCCTACTGGAGCTATGTGAGTTCACTTTTGACACCCATTCACAAAAAAATAAGAAAAAACATGACATATTCAGTGAATTAAGGGGAAAACGTTACACTGTATCACAATCAATGTATGAGCTATAGTAATAATCTACAGGGGTTGTTTAAGGACGCGCGTGGAATTATATCGACAAGATTATCACCAGTATGGGATGCAGCAGCTTTTTGCACAGACACAAAAAATGTGTTTTGCATTAGATGACGTACTGATAAACAGGAACAAAGAGCCTCTTGCTTCTGCCCCGTGTGTTGACATTTCACTGTTTGCTGTTTGCATAACAAACTGTTGCGCCCGGTGCAGCTATCCAACAATAGCCTCAAAAACTATGTCTAAATCATTGTCTAAATCCTGTCTGTAATAGTAAGTAGTTCTACCATAAGACCGAACTACTTACTGTACTACCCAAGTGCATGCCGGGATTTCTTAGACAATAAGAAAAGAGCAGTAGGATGGATCCTTAACACAAATCGCCTGAGTGTCATGTGGATAAAAAGGACATCTGCTTACCCGAAGATTAACAGCTCTTTTCGGCTCGACTTTCACTGCATCTCGCTCTCTCTGTGCGTTGTGCACATAGTCGCTCCTTGTCAATGGAAGCTTCCACAATGGCTGAAATGTAGCCTATGTAATGTAGCCTATTTACGCAGGGCCAGTGTGTGTGTGTGTGTGTGTGTTTGTCCAGCTCCAAACTGCAGCCAGTTTCTGTGTCTTTGTTTCGACTGTCAGTCACAAATCAACGTTTCCAAATGACCAACGAGAGATCGGGATATCCTCTGTCCCCTCGTGACGCGGCTGGGAGAGGGATTTATTTGGACCAATGGCTGGGTGTTTGTGACGTAGGAGGGACTGGAAGAGGGAGGCGCGTGCTCCGCCTTCTCGGCCACGTAGGGTGTGTACGTTGGAATCATCCATTGACGTCATTGAGCCTGGCTGGGCTCGAGGAGCGCCGGTCAATTACGCTGATACCATCGATGTGTTGGTGACATAGAAAGTATATCACAGGTTGGTGAGAAGCACCACTCGCAAAATTACGCACAACGATGATCGCATGGAGTCTTGCACATTTGGGCCAAGAACAGGCGTAATCTAACAGACTTGTGAAAGGCTACTGCTTCTGTGTGTTACGGTTAATATCCATTAGAAATTTAATTATATAAAAATAAATATATAGCCTATATGGAAAAAATTGCCTGTTTCAGTTGGATAAAGAAAGATATTGTTAAATCCTTTATAATAAAGGCTATAGGCCTATATAATATTGATCTTTTTAATCAACTCCTTGCTGTATTTACACTTCAAATTTCTGCTCTGTGTTGTTTTATTCTTTTATTATTAAAAGTCAATGTGTGTTGATTTGATGTTTATTTTAATGTGAAGTGTGTAATGCGTAATTTTATCATTTTAAAGCACTTTGAGCTGCATGTCTTTATGGAAGGTGCTATATACAAATAAACATTATTCTTATCATGATATTAAAACTTGAGAATGATTGCACTAAATGATTATCTTACCGTATGTACACCTTTGCACTTCGCTCAGATAGATATTTATTCAGATGTGACGTTAGTATTACCATGTAAACATTGTGTCAATGATAGTATTCATTTGTGATTTTCTATTATGTTCTCTATATATAACATCTATTGCATGATGTCCGTCCTGGGTCACTCTCCCTGAAAAAATGAATAAAAAATGTAATCCCGTTAAAGGTTTTATACTGGGAGATTTGTTCAGTCGTGCTAAGGGTCTAAGGACAGAGGAAGGGTGTCATACTGTATGGAATGTGAAGCCCACTGAGGCAAATGTCTGTTTGTGATTTCGGGCTGTACAAATAAAGCTAATTTGATTTGATTTTGATTTGCTATAGTTCCGCCTACTTCACTATATGCCTACTGTATATGCTTATTTACAGCATAACGGTCCCATGCTAACAGGGGGAAACTGCTGCACTATATGAGCGAACACATCCGCAGATGAGCGGTGTGTCATGGATGTATCCATCCAGCAGTCCAGAGGAGGAGCAGGCTTTGAATTACAGGCCGCCCCCTCTCTCTCCTCACCCCCCCCCCCCCCCCCCAACCCCCCCAACACACACACACACACACACAAACACACACACACAGACGCTACAGTCAGCGGAGGAAACGGAAGAGACGAAACATAGCAGGCTTCACTACACAAGAAGGTTTTTCATTTCAAAACCCCGGGGCTGTGGAAAGAACAGAGAGTTCCTTTTTATTCACACCTGAACTTCTACAACTTTCTCGGACAATCTCGGACTTCCATTCAAGTCTTTACCCACGTTTTGCGCATCTTTTTCCCCCAGCTGTTTTCCCTGCAGCTGGCTGGCAGGACGCACCCGCCCTGTTCGGGGAATAGGGGGACCGAGAGAGTGACCGGAGGAGGAGAGAGAGACAGAGACAGAGACAGAGTGAGAGAGAGTTGAGATGCCAGCGCCAACAACACTCGCGTCCCAGGCGCAGGTGAGGGCCCACATCCAGAAGTTCCTCCGGAGTTTCCTGGGAGTCATCCGGATCCTGCAGATCGCGTTCGGCGCCGGGCTGTGGATCACCATCGCCGCCAACAAGTACGAAGGCTCCATCCACTTCGTGCTGTTCGTGGCGGTTCTCTTCTGGCTGCTCACGTTGGGCCTTTTCTTCCTCACGCTCCTGGATAAGCAGGACCTGGTCCCACTACTCGGAGGGGACCGCTGGCTTTGCACCAACTTGGCTCACGACGTGGCCGCGGCCGTGCTTTACTTGCCGGCCATCGGCATCATGATCTACAAGACCAATCGCAACTCGTACTGCAACCTGGAGCAGTACACGCAATACTGTCTGTACAAGGGCTACCTGGCGGCCGCCGTGTTCGCCTGCCTCTGCTGCGTCGTTTACGTCGTGTCCGTTATCTATGGAGCGTGTAGGAAGTGTCGAGGGGAACAGACGGTGATTTAAGACTGGACTTTTTGGGGGATGCGCGCGCAGATGGCAACATGGGTTGGCGAGGGGGGTTTGGGACCATCCACAGCAAGATGAGGAATAGTTAACTTCACTGTACTTTAACTCAACTGTTGCTCTATTCAAAGGCTTATCTCTATTGCAAACGTTCCACCTTGGTGTGTGTGTGTGTGTGTGTGTGTGTGTGTGTGTGTGTGTGTGTGTGTGTGTGTGTGTGTGTGTGTGTGTGTGTGTGTGTGTGTGTGTGTGTGTGTGTGTGTGTGTGTGTGTGTGTGTGTGTGGTGAGGCAGAATCTCCCCCAAATCCCTATGTGGCCTTATTGTCAGTGTGTTTAAATGTGCAAAATTCAGGAGAATGCCAAGATGTTGTCAAAAAACACTTTTTGTCAAAATCAGGGAATCTCTCCTCACATTCCACTACCTGTCTGTACTGTGTGTAAACCGGCATGTAAACAAAGGGTACAATGTAAACCAAAGGGATTTTGACTAACAAGAATTCTCCAGAATCACTGACTCCATCTTTTAAGGTTTTGCTGAAATTTAAAATATCCAAGCAGCTCCTGGTGCATTTCATTGTTAAGCAGGGTGGGAGTCTTATGAGCGCAAAGTATTGTACCCATTTATTAAGGCTACAAGTGATGTGTTTGTGTCCCATTCAAAGCCATGAATCCAACTGTTTTTTTCCCCGCAGTTATTTAGGGCAGGACAGTGCAGGTGAATTGTGTAAAAAAAACAATAACTTATAGATATCTTCATGACAGTTGATTATTTACTTTAAAACAATTTAAATGTTTGAAGAAATATGCACATTTGACACAATTGTAGTAATTATACATAGACCTACATTTGAATTTCTTCCAAAAAAACAAAAGTCCAGATGTTGGATGAAGCCAATCATGAAGATGTATAGTATTGGAGGAATATAGATGCAAACAGACAAGGTTTAGGTCTTGAACGTAAATCTGGACCTTTTATTTGCCCTGTAGTATGAAAGAAGACTTTATGGAAGGGTTAGAAAAAAGAAAAATATCTCCACATTGACCAGTGCTTGAGAAAACCGATGTATTTCCTGCAATGTCTCTCCTTAAAGCTGGGGTATGTGATTTCTGATTGGTCAAAGTTAACATGAGCTGTACTCTTTGTCCAATCAGAGCGAGGCTCCGATTTTCTGTTCTTATTGGCTGTTGGGACTGTCCATTCACTTTGGCACGACTTTGTTGGTGTAGAGCGTGTCAGTGAGGGACCAAAGAGAACAAGTGGAGCGGTTGAGGTATTTGGATTCGAATCTCTATCCCGAGCCTTAATGTAACGTGCCTTGTATAAGAACCATTATAATAATCCTGTGTGGACGTATTACAGTGTGCTAGCAGTATATTCAGTGTTACAGGTTTACAACTCAAAGGCCTCGACGTACGCTTTGTAGAGTTTGTTTTTATGAGGGATTTTACCTTTATTTTAAAGTATGTTTTTTTGTAAGTGTTTACATGTTTTTTTAAATACAGCAAACAGTAACTGACGCGTGATGGACTAAAACACACTTGCTGATATAATTTTGACTAGTTTTATTTTAGTTTTTTTACGTTAGTCTTCTCTGCCTCAAACATTGCAAACAGTATATTTTTTAAATATGTTTTGTCTCATTGCCTTCTGTCAGGATGTTAAAACAACGAGGTCGCGACAGCAGGCGACCTCAACAATATAGGTTGTGATTGGTGCTACGATGTGTATGCTGAACAAAATTATTCCTTAACATTTTCATTATGTATAAACCAAAGAGATTATTAGAAAAACTAAATGTGCAAGAATAAAGACCAGAAAGTGAGATCACAGTGAGAGTTCTGTTTTGTTTTTAAAGGTATAGTGCGTAAATTCTGTCGCCCCCCATGAGGAATTCTGAGTAATTACAACAACACTATTGGCGCATCTACATGAGGTAAAGCCTTCAGGTGATCGCACATGGATTTTAAACCTCATGCAGTACGTCCAGGTTTTTCCTTAGCAGTATAGAATCAACAACTGAAACATTTCTTGGGCTCTTCTTGGGATTTTTCTGAGCTCCTGCACCAGTGTCAGGGGGCGATACCAGTTTGTAAACGCTGCCATACTGAGAAACACAGAGAGAGTTTTGTGGAGCTGATAGGGCTTAATCAACTTTGTGTCAACTCATTTGGAAATGGCTTGAATGTATACTGACTTTTATTCATATGGAAAAGTTACTCAGTATAGATTAAATTCTTTGAGTACTCAGAAACGTATACTTATTACGTAGAAATCAATGTAAATGAAGGGCATTGGGCTGTGTGTATGTGCTGTGCTTACTGTGGCTCTCTGTTGTTTAAATGAAACACAGATTGAAAGGGGAAACACACATACGCCCCCGGGAACTTCCTGTTGGGAGATAAAAGCTTTTGTCCAATCAGAAGAGAGCAGCTGTATGACATGCCACAAGACAGGCAGAGATCCTTAAGCCTGTCTGTGTCTATAGCAGGCAGTGAAAGAGTGACATACACATGCAGACACACACACACACACACACACACACACACAAATAAACACAAACAAACACACACACACACAATGTTTATGCATGTGCTGTATGGTAGAGAGAATGTGTGTGTTTCATGACGTAATCCTTTAGGCTGGAAAAAACGTGTGTGTGTGTGTGTTTGTAGGGTGTTTTTTCTGTAGCTTCCATACATAGAACACTTGTGTATGTACAGTATCTCACAAAAGTGAGTACACCCCTCACATTTCTTCACATTTTTCTTTATATCTTTCCATGGGACAACACTGAATAAATGACACTTTGGTACAATGTAAAGTAGTCAGTGTACAGCTTGTATAACAGTGTAAATTTACTGTCCCATCAAAATAACTCGACACACAGCCATTTATGTCCAAACTGCTGCCAACAAAAGTGAGTACACCCCTTAGAAAGAATTTACAAATTGGGCCCAAAGTGTAAATATTTTGTGTGGCCACCATTATTTTCCAGCACTGCCTTAACCCTCTTGGGCATGTAGTTCACTAGAGCTTCACAAGTTGCAACTGGAACCCTCTTCCACCCATTTATGACAGCATCACAGAGCTGGTGGATATTAAAGACCTTGCGCTCCTCCACCTTCCGTTTGAGGATGCCCCAAAGATGCTCAATAGGGTTTAGGTCTGGAGACATGCTTGGCCAGGCCATAACCTTTACCCTCAGCTTTTTTAGCAAGCCACTGGTCGTCTTGGAGGTGTGTTTGGGGTCGTTATCATGTTGCAATACCACCCTGCGGCCCAGTTTACGAAGGTTGAGTGCACATGGTCAGCGTCGTACACAGAGGTTGGCTTTGGAAAATAGACGTATGAGTGCTGCCAGCATTGCTGAAGGGCTTGAAGGGGTGGGGGGTCAACCTGTCAGTGCTCAGACCATACGCCGCACTCTGCATCATACTGGTCTGCATGGCTGTCATCCCAGAAGGAAGCCTATTCTAAAGATGATGCACAAGAAACCCCACAAAAAGTTTGCTGAAGACAAACAGACAACGGACATGGATTACTGCAACCATGTCCTGTGGTCTGATGAGACCAAAATACATTCATTTGGTTCAGATGGTGTTAAGAGTGTGGAGCGGCAACCAGGTGAGGAGTACAAAGACAAGTGTGTCTTGCCTAGAGTCAAGCATGGTGGTTGGAGTGTCATGGTCTGGGGCTGCATGAGTGCTGCCAGCACTGGGGATCTACAGTTCATTGAATTCTAACATGTACTGTGACATACTGAAGCAGAGCATGATCCCCTCCCTTCATAAACTGGGCCGCAGGGCAGTACTGCAACATGATAACGACCCAAAACACCCCTCCGAACGACCACTGGTTTGCTAAAGAAGCTGAGGGTAAAGGTTATGGACTGGCCAAGCATGTCTCCAGTCTTAAACCCTATTGAGCATCTTTGGGGCATCCTAAAACGGGAGATGGAGGAGCGCAAGGACTCTAATATCCACCAGCTCCTTGATGTCGTCATGAATGGGTAGAAGAGGGTTCCAGTTGCAACCTGTGAAGCTCTAGTGAACTACATGCCCAAGAGGGTTAAGGCAGTGCTAGAAAATAATGATGGTAAAACAAAATATTGACACTTTGGGCCCAATTTGGACATTTTTTCTTATGGGTGTACTCACTTTTGTTGGCAGCAGTTTAAACATTAATGGCTGTGTGTCGAGTTATTTTGCGGGGACAGTAAATTTACACTGTTATACAAGCTGTACACTGACTACTTGACATTGTATCAAAGTGTCATTTATTCAGTGTTGTCGCATGGAAAGATATAATGAAATATTTGAAGAAATGTTAGGGGTGTACTCACTTTTGTGAGATACTGTATGTTTGTGTGTGTGTGTGCATGTGTGTGTGTGTGTGTGTGTGTGTGTGTGTGTGTGTGTGTGTGTGTGTGTGTGTGTGCGTGCGTGCGTGTGTGTGTGCGTGCGTGCGTGTGTGTGTGCGTGCTTGTAACAATCTGAAAAAGAGGCCTGTTCTTACCGGAACAGTCTGTTGGGGTTCTGGCCCTAGAGGTGGGCTAAACTCTCGGCCAATCAAAACAAAGCCAGTAAAAGATGATTCACTGTCTCATCTATTCCAGCCAGCAGTCAGTTAAAAAAAACACCAAAAAAAAAAGCATGCTGTAGACAAGTTGCATTTGGTTTACTTTCACACAGTCAGCAAAATGATTATGCCATGGCTACGTGTGAACACTTGTTGATGGCATTATGCATGTTCTGAATGTGGCACGAAAAGGCTGCAGATTACTCACACCTATACACACACTCATCCCTTATTTGGGCATCTATCTTTTTCGCCTTGTACGCTTCCCTTTGGGGTGTGATGATGAAGTTGTTCTTGGAAAGGATTTGGAGCATTATGTTACAGTAAGTTTCTTTATTTGTCATTTGACATCGAAATTCGTTCTCCGCATATCCCCTCTCAAGTTACCTCACTCCAGAGGGGGTCAGAGCACAGGGTCAGCCATAGTACAGCGCCCCTGGAGCAGTTTGGGGTTAAGTGTCTTGCTCAAGGACACAATGGTAGAGATGGTGGGCACCGTAGATCTAATACCAGCCACCACTAGTTTTACTACGAACACCCTTCTGTCCGATGCCGGGGATCTAACCAACAACCTCATGGTTTTGCTGGTCAGCCACCTTTCCTCTATGCCACCCTACCACCCACTGTACCAGATTGTTAGATTTAAATATCAAAACAAAGACGACATAAATGCAATGCAACCAACTTAAAGCAACAAGTGGTGTTTATATTGTCTTTGCCTCACAGATGGTCTGATGCTCCATGGCTCTGACAAGTATCCTTGACGTATTTACTGCCAACATTTCAAAGGCAGAGGGAGTTATACAGTGACCATATAAAGGCAGAACCTGATCAGACTGTGAGCTGGGAAACGGTCAAATTCATTGCCTTATTTGAGCTTAAAATGGGTATTTTATCTAGCTTGTGATTATTGGACTAAATCATGTGGAATCAAAAACTATGCAGCGTATCGTCCACTGGGTCTGTGGACTTCCAATGTGTGTGTTTGTGTGTGTGTGTGTGTGTGTGTGTGTGTGTGTGTCTGTCTGTGTGTGTGTGTGTGTGTGTGTGTGTGTGTGTGTGTGTGTGTGTGTGTGTGTGTGTGTGTGTGTGTGTGTGTCTGTCTGTTTATTCAATACTAAGAATTACATGTAGAGAAAATATGTTTTGTAAACTAATTGCAGGCTCTTCAAATGTAAACAAATCCCTCTGCCCAGAAACTGCATAGTGCACCTGAAAGGCCACAAAAGGATTATCCAGAGCTTTTTAAAAGTCAACACATCAATAGGTGTATCTATCAAATATCACACACTGTATATGTCTGAGAGCCCATTTTTAAATGTTATTTTTGGAGCATTATTGCTTTTTTTTAGGAGACAGAGTTGAAGTGGGACAGAGAGGGGAAGACATACAGAGAACTGACCCGGGCGGGATTTGAACCCGGGTCTCCTGCGGGGCGACGCTATGACGAGCGCCCCATAAGAGCCATTTTCACTTAATCCTTAAAACATCACATCCATGTCCAGACAAGCGAGCCTTGTAATCAGGTAATAACAGGAGATGTGTTATTATGCGAAGGGCGTGGGCACCATAACAGTGACGTTGTATATTCTTTCCAGCTCTAAAGGATAAAGAAAAAGCCAGACAACTTGGTTTAAGAGCCTAAGGAACCAGGCGCTTCCCCAGAGTGCAAACTACTGTGTGATATTAGTGTTGGCCTCTCCAGCTAAGAGACATTTCCTGTATTCGCTCTCCCACCCGTCTGCAAGAGACCAACCGTCTAATACTCACAACAACCCCTCCTAAAGGCTGCTCAGTGGCCCGCCCTACAACCATGGCATCATGCACACTGTTAAATGGATTTCACTTATCCTGTAAAGCGCTTTTCCCTGGTTTTTCACAGACCCAAAGCGCTTTACATTGTTTTGTTCACATTCACCAAATCGCACATATTCGTACACCGATAGCAGCAGCTACCACGTAGGTCGCAAGCTAACTCTCAGGAGCAATTTAGGGTTCAGTGTCTCTTTGCCCAGGGACACTTTGACATGTGGCAGGGAGACGGGGGATCGAACCACCGACCCTGTAACCCAGTGGACGGCCGCCCTACACACTTCACCACAGCCGCCCACTTACCTGTTGCCATGGGACTGATGGAAATAGAACTGAAAAACTGACAAAGGGATCCCAGCCAGAAAATTGAAAAAGTCGGTTCAACAAACCGATAACAATGACATGATTGTGGCTAAAATTAAATCGCTGGCAAGATGGTTGCTATAATTCTTCCTCCTGTCCATAGCAACTGTGCAGATGAGAGATTTGTTCCTACAGTGATTCCAATGTAAGTGACTGGGGACAGAAATCTACATTCCTTGTGCGTGAACAAATGCCTTTTGAATTTCACAGCCTAGGCTTTGTAAACGGACATGTTGCCCCTTTGTTTACATACCATTTTACAGAGTCTAGGCTGTGTATAGCTGAGATCAATTGCACTTGTTAATCGGTAGGTTCATTTTTCCCAAACATTTTCCTGAATCAGAGTTAGTCAAATGAAGTGGGTCATTTTCCAGTCATATGAAGATATTTCCAGTTCTAGTCCGTTCTGTGCATGGAAACGCAGTCTGATGAAACACAAGGGAACCTTTCACTACAGAGACTTTGTAATGTGATTAACTGCTGATGCCTCAATAGCGTCAGTTGAACTTTGGAAAACTTTTTTTTGTTGTTGCACAGAATGACGTCTGCCTTGCCCCAACGCCCAATATCTCACGTAGGAATAAAATATTAGGGATGAATATGTAATGTAAGTGTTTTTTAAGACATATATAGGGGGGTGGGGGGTGTTTTGGATTTTTTGTATGCTCAAACTTATTCAGGAACTCTTCAGATTTGAAAAAATCCTCTCAACAGCCAATGTTTTTTGCAAGACTTCCTCACAGACCAGAGTCTGGCGTAACACACCGTTTAATGAACCAGTGTGTGTGTGTGTGTGTGTGTGTGTGTGTGTGTGTGTGTGTGTGTGTGTGTGTGTGTGTTTGTTTGTATCTGCGTCCAGAACCAGTAGAGGCCCGTCTTTATTTACTCCACCCAAATTCTGGTTGGGTATTCCCAGTGGAAGTGCTCTATCATGCCCAAGTGTGTCTGCACCATTTCCATCTCTTCCCCCCCCCCCTCTCTCTCTCTCTCTTTCTCTCTCTCTCTTTCTCTTTCTCTTTCTCTTTCTTCCTCTGTCTCTCTCTCTCTTTTTCTCTCTCTCTCTCTCTTTCTCTCTCTCTTTTTTTTCTCTCTCTCTTTTCTCTCTCTCTCCCTCCAGTCCTTGTCTATCTCGTTTTGGGAGTCTACATGCACACACACGAAACATGAAAAACACAGACACCGACACGCACACACACACACACACACACACACACACACACACACACACACACACACACACACACACACACACACACACACACACACACACACACACACACACACACACACACACTCACACACACAGCAGCAGCGCCCTTGTTAACCACCCTTTTACCAAAACCTGCTGATATGCACATTCCAGTGCAGAGGAGGGGGACACACACATAGGGGCCGGAACAACACAGATGGAGAGACTGACAGAAACCACTTTATATGCATTTATTACGGGAACAATGTGCATATATATTTTTGTTCGTATAAACACAAAATCTCATCTTTTTAAAACCTGTGCCTGTGTCATTTTCTACAATAGAACAGACACTGTTATTATAACACCGGCTATTTTTAAAGGTGCACTATGCAGTTTTCAGAGGAGAGGGATTTGTTTACATTAGCGAACCTGCAGTCAGTTTACCAAACATATTTACTCTACATGTTATTCTTAGTATTGAATAATTCTATCATCATGAATCAAACGTAATTATTTTGAGGAACATGGAACCAAACGTATAAGACTAGAATATGTTTGTAAACCAAACTGTGGGCCCTGCTGCTGTAAACAACAACAGTGCAACAGTAACTTTTCAGGAAGCTTTCTAACTTCAAACAGTGTTCCAGGGATCACTTTTTCCTGTGAGTAGGCTACAGTTTGTTTATTCAGTTATGAGAATATACACCTTAGAAAATGTTCACTTCTCTGACATACCCAAAGTTACATAGTGCACCTTTAAAAGTGTCCAAATCCCCAATATATAATAAAAAAACATACCCAACCCCGCCCATCGACTCACTTCTTAGAGAGGAAGAAAAAAAAATCAGAGTTCTGAGATTGACATTTCCTGTCTGTGTAAAGGCATGAATCGCCACAGTGTTCAATGTTGTGTAGTTCGCCTCAGAGACACTTATAGTTTCCTAACATCATGGTAACTATAGTGATACTGGTTCCACATCTGTTCGCAGCAGCTTCTGAATGGGCCACAGTGTTCCGTGTGTTAGCGTGAGGGCAATGGCTGCCAGTGGTGGGAAATGCTGCTATTTATAGAGCATCCACCGCTTCCTCTACTCTGCCAATCGTTAGCCAAGCTGTTGACTGTGTGTGTGTGTGTGTGTGTGTGTGTGTGTGTGTGTGTGTGTGTGTGTGTGTGTGTGTGTGTGTGTGTGTGTGTGTGTGTGTGTGTGTGTGTGTGTGTGTGTGTGTGTGTGTGTGTGTGTGTGTGTGTGTGTGTGTGTGTGTGTGTGTGTGCATTACAGAGTGAGTAAGTCTGGGAAAGTTAGAGAGAAAGGGAGGGGATGGGGAATTTTTTTTAATGCTCACTGGGTGGATTAATTTGCTAAAGGTGGAGTCAGCGGAGACGCTTGTTGTCAAAATCAATTTTTGTCAAAATCAGTGAATACATTATTATCCGCTATCTGCCTGTACTGTGTACGCTGGAAAAAAAACAATGTTAATACACAGCCTAGGCTCTGTAAACAGGCATGTTGCTAAAGCCATGGCGGGCTCCTTTGTTTACATACCAGTTTACAGAGCCTAGGTTGGGTAAAGCCGAGATCATTGCACTTGTTAATGTGTAGGCCTATTATATGCAGGCCTATCATATGTAGGCCTATTTGTTTTTTTTGTCAGTAGTGGTCTTTGAATATTTTAATGTTCACTTTGTTTTTTAAATTACTATTGCTAATATATATATATATATATTATTTTATATTATTTTATTTTATTTTATCATTATTATTATTATTATTATTATTATTATTATTATTATTATTATTATTATTATTATTATTATTATTATTATTATTATTATTATTATTATTATTATTATTTTATTTTATTTTATATATATATATATTTTATTTTTTTTACTATTATTATTTATTTAGCTAAACTATAAAAATAAAGCGCACACACAAATGGCCTTTTCTAATCCCATTCATTGCATTCCACAAATACCAAACTTTTGCCTGTCAGTCATGTGGGCACCAACCACCAGTAGCACATGACTTTCTTTTAGCTCACTGTTCACCGGGCTCCTCGAGGGGGCGATGCACCGTCAACAGCCCGACGCCCAACCCATGTCACACGGGTCGGCTACAGGCGTCACGCAGAGGCAGTAGCGTGTGGTACAAGAGCAAGGAAGTTATATATTGTCTATGGAAGTTACAGAGAGAGTTTAGAACGATAGCGGGGCTCCATAATACTTCTATGAAACACTGAGGAGAGAAGCCGAGATTTGTGACAGAGACGCCGGGATCGAGGCTGTGACAAGTCGGGAGGGAGAATCGCCTGGCGCAGAAAGCACAGAGTGAGTTTGTTTGTTGTGCTTTTATATACTATCTATAGTTGTGACATAAACTGAAAGTGTAGCGTACTATACTGGGGCATCAGGGAAGTTTGGTAAAAGAGGAAGCAACTGTGAAAGCTTTAAAGTAAAACGTGGCGTGTAATCTACGGATCGGATCATATGATAAGACACACAAATAATAGTGGTGCAGCTGTAGTAGTGAGGCAACAATGAAACAATCTTCAAGTGGCTTTTAAGGAAACATTCAGGAAGAGCAAGTCATATGTTTGTGACTAGGCTATTAATGTCATGCTGTGCTGCTCTTATTATCAAATGTAGGCTATGTGTTGATAATTTAATTTGAAAAATCTAATTTGAATGGCTTTATGTCAGGCCAAACACAAAGTGACACTTCTTATTTTCGGAAACATTGTCCGGTCTGCTCTGCTAACAGCTATGGTGCTATGGTGGGACGCCCTTTGTTTACATACACTTTGTTTACATAGGTCTACCAGTTTACAGAGCCTAGGAAGTGTATTAACCATATTAACACAAGATTGTCAGCGCATAGTAGGCCTACAGACAGGTAGCGGCTCATGAGGAGATATTCACTGATTTTGACAACTAGCGTTCTCCAGAATCACTCACTCCACCTTTTAAGGCTGATCACACTAAATCTCCATACACGACCAGCAACAAGCAATCACCACTTACTTTCTAAAAGGTCTTAGGAGATGGACATAGATCTGTATTTATATCTATGGGAGAAGGATATAGAAACATATCTCCTTATGAATGTGAGTGCAGTGGACTCTTCTATCTGCTGTGACTGATGATAGTGTCTTAACTCCCCTCCCATGTTGCCATGTTTCTCTGACCTGTTTATCTGTGCTTGTCAGTGATGGAATATCAACTCACAGACACTCAGTTTATTTTAGACAGAGGAGTGTGGGAAAGAGGTTTGTCTGTCTGTCTGTCTGTCTGTCTGTCTGTCTGTCTGTCTGTGTGTCTGTCTGTCTGTCTGTCTGTCTGTCTGTCTGTCTGTCTGTCTGTCTGTCTGTCGGTCTGTCTGTCTGTCTGTCTGTCTTATTCTGAAAATAGTTTATTAAAACCTGAACTTTTAGAGTGCCATTTCAACATACTGTGTGATCAGATAGAGCTATGGTTCCTTCCTTCCTCAAACTCAAACTTTTAACACCTTCTTCCTCTGGTACCGACTCCAGCTTTCAATAGCAGCACGCCAAACCTTTTGTGTGTGTGTGCGCGTCGGGCTCCTGCTTCAGCTTGTCGGTCTTTATTTCTAGCAAGTGACCCGTTCGCTCTACATTATCCCTAACTTAATGTGTATGATTTGTCAATACATGCTTATAATTTTGACTTTACTTTACTTTACAGAATGCACGTATGGGCTGTTGGAGTGAATAGTGCAGCACGGTAAAGCCGGACCAGAGTGTGTGTGTGTGTGCGTGTGAGCCTGCGTGCGTGTGTGTGTGTGCGCGCGTCTGTGTGTGTGTGTGTGTGTGCATCTGCGTGTGTGTGTGTGTGTGTGTGTGCGTGCGCGTGTGTGTGTGTGTGTGTGTGTGTGTGTGTGTGTGTGTGTGTGTGTGTGTGCGCGTGTGTGTGTGTCTGTGTGTGTGTGTGTGTGTGTGTGTGGTCCAGATGAAGTGTCTGCTGATAGCCAGTGAGAATGCAGAGATTCTGTTCCACTGGACCGACCCAGAGTTCCGGCAGACCATCCAGGATCAGTATGGGGCTTCACAGGAGGAGGGGCAGGGGGTGAGTGTTTGTCTTTTTATATTGTTTGTTTTTTTAAAGATAATTTTTTGGCATTTTCAAGCTTTATTAGACAGTACAGAGTGTAAATGGGGAGACAGAGAGAGAGGGGGGATGACCTGCAGTAAAGGTCCACGGGTCGGATTTGAACCCGCGACCACTGCAACGAAGGCCTGAGCCAATATGGTACACGCTCTATCCACTACACCACCGGAACGCCCCGATATTGTCTGTTTTTATTGGTCTGTCATTCTGTCTGTCATTGTCTGTGTCTGTATGTATTTGTGTATGTGCTGTTTGTGCGTATGTGTTTATGTTCACATGTTCAAGTGCTAGACAAATTCCCCTTAGGGGCAATAAAGGTTTATCTCAAGGAGGAAGAAATACAACTGCACACGCTTTTACACTGACTTCCTGAAACTGTCTTACCTCTGCACTACTATCTTTGTTTATATGTGGATGTCTGGGTTTTATTTATTTTATTTAATTTTTTTTATTCTAATATTGTTAGTTATTTTACCTTCATGTTTTACCTACTGAATGCACTATGTACAGCACTTAGGTCAGTGCGAACTGTTATAAATGTGCTTTTATAAATACATTTCACTTACTTACTGTAACTCATACATTTCTAACGTTTAAAGCTGTATTATGTAACTATGTAACAGGAATTGGCGGTCTCTTTATTGACTGCTCTGCCATGTCTAAGTAATTAGCCCAATAGTGTTTTTGTTTTTATTTTTTGTCACTAAACATTTCCAATTACACGTCACCTGTGTGATTCTGGTGTGAATGTAGGAGACAGACCGTAGAGAACAAAAATAGTATTTGGGGACGAAAACTAGTCTAGTCACAGTCACATTTAAGTTGAATGATTATTGTGGACAAAATGCCAGTGAAAAAGGATGTAGGCTTAAAAAAAACAGCTTTTTTAAATAGAAAATCTTACCTAGTAGGGGAAGGTGGGGTGATTTGTGCAACTTTTTACTCAAAGTGATTTTAAAGTGAGGCCTTGACAGTTATGTCTCCAACTCAAACATGTACATATATTTCAGGATGTTGTGCATCCCTGGCAATAAAAACTTTGGATCTGGAATAAACTGTTTAAGAAATATAGCTTTCGGAAAAAAAGTTGTCTTGTCGCACAAATCACCCCACGTAGTGGGGTGATTTGTGCGTCATTGTGTCACAATGACAAAGTCACCATCATCATCTTTCTGGCCATCTGAACTCTCATCAGTGGTGTCGTTAAGTGGAATTGAGATGTCACTCTCTTCTGAGCTACTGTAGACAATCACTTTCTTTTGGTGACCAGCGTATACAGCCATGCCACTGGCACAACTCTCAGAAATGTACTTTGCACTAGTTGCTCCGTGCTTGTGGAACCAACTGCCACCTGACAAATGTGATTCCACCTACATTTCTGCCTTTAAATCAAGGCTCAAAACCCATATGTACACCCTGGTGTTTCCTCCCCATTAACCTCTGCACTACTTACTTACCTCTGCACTACTATCTGTGTTTATGTGGATGTATGGGCTTTACGTCTTTTATTTTGGTTATTGTTATTTTACCTTCATTGTTTACCTACTGAATGCACTATGTACAGCACTTTGGGCAGTGCAAACTGTCATAAATGTGCTTTTATAAATACATTTTACTTACTTACTTACTTATAACTCACCCAGGCCCTTGCGCACAAATCACCCCATCCCCAGAATTTTGGATAATAGGCATGATGCAGCAATTTAGGGTTGACATTGTGCTAACTATATAGACTCAAAGTGTAGCACACCAAAGCACTAAAACATGTGTCAAATGTTTTCAAACGTGTCTATAATTGTTCAGACACAATAATCAAAAAACCTTGATCATGGAAATTTTACTTTGAAAGGCAAAACACAGTTTTTTGAGCTTAAATGTGCTTATATCTTATTTCTTGTGTCTTCCTTCTTTACAGGATGAGTCAAATGGATGGCTCTTCTTAAATATGTGGTCACATTTCCAATTTCTTCCACGGTTTTCTAGAAACAAGGGGTTTTGCAACTTCCAAAATGCACAAATCACCCCACCTTCCCCTACAGCTTTTTTAAATGTATTTATTATTAATTTTTTTATTAAGTGATGCGGTACATGACAAAACAGTGAGAGACATGACAAAAAACGCCATTGTGTGGAGGACAAGACATGTCATACATAGTACAGCTTTGATCTTTCCTTAATTTTCTTTTCTTTTCTTTTCTTTTCTTTTCTTTTCTTTTCTTTTCTTTTCTTTTCTTTTCTTTTCTTTTCTTTTCTTTTCTTTTCTTTTCTTTTCTTTTCTTTTCTTTTCTTTTCTTTTCTTTTCTTTTCTTTTCTTTTCTTTTCTTTTCTTTTCTTTTCTTTTCTTGCGATTCTTTCCCTGTGTTGTCCGCTCAGCTCCCGGCCTTTGAGGACAGCATCAGCACTCTGTTTGCCCCGATCATCATCTCCTACAGCACCATGGTGGACAGCTACACCTCCTTCACCACCGAGAACAACCACATCTACGTACTGCACCAGGTAGGGAATTCAAGGAATACTTCACCCATACAGAGCCGGCGTTTTATCATTATAAAATCACTATTATAATATAATGAATGAGGTTTTCCTTCCCTCAGTCTTTCCTCAGTCTTCCCTTGGCCCAGCTGTCCTGTTAATCCTAACCCTACATTTTACCATGTGTGATGTCACACATGGGAACCTGTAGGGTTAGACAGTGAGACCATAAAACACTCTTCCTGCCTTTTCTCATGCTAGGATGAACCGATTTCTAAAAATGTTGCTTATTTATACTAGTTCAACACACCTTCATATTTCCACCGGTGAAGTAGGTCTTTAAAGGTAGTAAGTAGCCCCTGCCTTTCAAAGTAAAAGCACAAATCCCCAGATCTGCTCTATTCATGTTGACGCTGTCCAAATATATTTCCCTGACTCAGAGGCTAAATTGGCAGAAAAAAATTATATGAGAAAAATATATTCTTCTCTCTTTTCTTCTTCTAATGCCTTGTTCTGAAATGCCTTATTTTTTTTGTAAATATGTTTTTTTTTTTTTTTTTTTATAAAATTATTTTTGGGCATTTTTTTTCGCTTTCAAGTTTTATTGATTTTCAACCAGTTTAAAACCCTTTTCTCATCCACCTCCCTCTCACACACAGGGTTACATACATACTTATTAATATTATATTAAATTTCTACCAAGTCTGTTCTTTAAAACTCCTATTCCCTTTACACACACAGTGCACCTTGTTAGTATGTAGTAGACACTGAATAGACGTTGAAGTCAGTCATGCAGTAGTATCATGTGCTGCAGTCAGCAGGACAAAGACTCACTTTGAGATCTTAATGAGACTCACATGACGGACATGCCGCTCCACTGTAAAGAGTGAGCTGAAATGAGGTCACAGTGGGCAAGGCAAGGTTCAGGAATGTGTGTGTGTGTGTGTGTGTGTGTGTGTGTGTGTGTGTGTGTGTGTGTGTGTGTGTGTGTGTGTGTGTGTGTGTGTGTGTGTGTGTGTGTGTGTGTGTGTGTGTGTGTGTGTGTGTGTGTGTGTGTGTGAATCTGTTTTATACGCCTAGGTTTTTTCAGATGTAACTCAAGGAAAATCGCCGGCTCATACTGTACCAAACAAGGCAAACAAAGTGATCCTAACTTTCACTACACTCTACTTGCTAGAAGTTTGATCCTTTTCAAATGGAAGCAACATGGGCACTCTGGTGGTGTAGTGGGTAGAGTGCGTACCATATAAACTCAGTCCTTGTCACAGTGGTCGCAGGTTCAAATCTGACCTGTGGACCTTTACTGCATGTCACCCCCTCCCTCTCTCCCTCTCTCTCTCTCTCCCTCTCCCTCCCCATGTTTTCTCTGTACTCTCTCCTCTCAATGTCAATAAAAGGTAAAAATACCTAAAAAAAAATATCATCGCAAAAATGTAAAATGGAAGCAACATACACACACACCTTTCAATTATTCGGTGAAGAATTTGATGTACTTTCTTCTAATATTGTATTTGCATTTTGCTTATGTTGTTGTCGTCCCCCACAGTTCGATGAGTGTCTGTACATTGCGGTGAACGGAGACGGGGAGGAGGGAGAGGAGGATCTGAGGAGGAAGATCTACGTGATGAAGAAGTTGATCGAGGTCATGTTTGGAATGGTCACGCTCAGCAGCAACCTGCTCCGGAGAGAGTGAGGCACACGCACGCACACGCACACACACGCACACACATACACACACACACACACACACACACACACACACACACACACACACACACACACACACACACACACACACTAACTAAGAGTAAGGGACATTGACTCTACCTTCTTGATACTTAGTCGCTTTAAACGTGGCATATGGTCAGGGGCGCGGGAGCGGCAAGGGATTTGTTTTTATTTTGGGCCCCATGAAAATATACTGTATAAAATCCGGTCCCACCCCAGGCCCTATAGGTTGTTGTTTTTTAGGGGACCTGTCAGTCGTGGTTAACAGTGTTAATAGACAGGCAGTAAACTGGGACAGTAAACAAAGGGGGGCCCACTGTAGCTCACAACATGCCTGTTAAAAAATTAATAAAATAAAAATAAAACTACTGTTGTAAATCATATTTCCTTGATACAATATATGTCTGAACCAAAGTGAACTCTAGACTATGAACTGTTCATCCCCAGGCTGCGCCCCCAGGACACGGAGCAGAGAGCCAGGCTGTGGAAACATCTCCAGGGTTTACTGGAGACATACAGCCTCCTCCGAGAGAACGACCAGAGCTTCCTGGTGGAGGTGACGTGTTCTGATAGTCTCATTTAGATTGATTGATTGATTGATTGATTGATTGATTGATTGATTGATTGATTGATTGATTGATTGATTGATTGATTGTCTTTATTTCGAACCTGTCAGCAATAAAAACAAAGTTAAAATAGTAGTAGATGAATATATAAAAAACAAAAAAGCAAAAAAAAAGACTCTCCACATGTTCGAAAGGGGGAAGGAGGAAGGAAAAAAAAAACGTATCTAGTCCTCCTACCCCTTCACAGATCAATTTATCTTGGATAGTTAGTATCACCTATTCATTTATTAATATGTATTCATTTCACCTTTTAAGTGTGAATTCCTTGTAGCTTTGGACAGTTTGGCTTTAGATGTTGCAAAGTTTAACCACTAGATGGCAGAAAGAGCTAGAAAAACAAAATGTTCTAACTGTTAAAAGAGCATTTTGGTAAAGTGTTCATATTACTAGTCTTTTTTTTTCTTTATTTGCAGAATATGTGTGTTTTAAAGTTGATATCGACTGCCCAAGTACAAATGATAAGCTCACAGTTGTATCCATATCTGTAAAGCTGTCAACTTGGCTGTACAGTGCATAAGCCGTAACTTGACATTTAAGTGATTTCTAAAAAAATGTAGTCCTATTTCTCGATGAATGTTTTAAAAAAAAATATATATATAAGTGTCCAATCCGAAAACCCTGCTTCTTCTTTGCAATAGTCATAGTCAAAAATATTTAGAAAGTGGTTGTCTGCATGTATAAATTCATAAATACTTTTTTTAGGCTCAAAGTTAGGATGAAAACAGCTAGAAATCCATAATTAATTCATAATAATCTCATGTTGTCTGTGTCCCTGTGTCCCTGTCAGGCAGTGGAGAGGCTGATCCACCCCACTATTCAACATTTTCTAACTTTTAAAAGAACGTTTTAATCACGTTTTTATATGATTGTGTCTGCTCGTTTAGACTTTCTTTCTCCTTTTTACAGAATATTTGTGATGAAATGTGTGTGCTTAAGGTCTGTGTCCCTGTGTCCCTGTGTCCATCTCTCAGGCAGTGGAGAGGCTGATCCACCCGACTCTGTGTGAGCAATGCATAGAGTTCCTGGAGCGTCGGTTGGTGCAGCAGCTGAACAGCAGCGTGGAGAGAGCAGGAGAGGAGGTGCTGCACGCTTTCATACTGGTGCACACCAAACTGCTGGCTTTCTACTCCAGGTACTAAACTATACACACACACACACCACAATCTCTACATGCAGAGTTTGGACTCCTGCCACTAGGGAGGAGATATACTTACAGAAAGAGGGCCAAAACAAACAGTTATCTAACATAATTTGTTCCCTCAGCTGTTGGCTTCCTAAACAAACTAGGGTAGTAGCTTTGTCTTTCTTAAAGGCCTACTTCACCGGTGGGAATATGAAGGTGTATTGAATTCTGAGATCCTATGTAGTATAAATGTGCAAACAAAATTGAAATTGGTTCATCCTAGCCTGAGAAAAGGCAGAAAGAGTGTTTTATGGTCTCACTGTCTATAACCCTACATTTCTCTTACTGTGACATCACATATTCCCACCGGTGAAGTAGGCCTTTAAGCAATGTAAATGATTATATTCCATGATGTCTCCCATATGCTTTTATGTTTTTATGTTCTGTGTTTTGTATTTATTATGATTATTTGTTTGTTGTGTGAGATTGTTAACTACTGGATGCAGAACAAATTGCCCCTCGGGGACAATAAAGATTTATCAAATCAAATCAAATCAAAATCTGGCATAGTTTGGGTAAAGTTATGAAAATATGTCGTTAAAAATGTGTTGGAATCCTGATAGCTTCTTATTCGTAACTTCCAAACACAAGTAGCATATAGACACAGATAAAAGTGCGTAATCATAAAGGATATTAAAACACAGAAGCATTTAAGATAGATTGGAGAGCGCAGGAGAGGAGGTGCTGCACACTTTCATACTGGTGCACATCAAACTGCTGGCTTTCTACTCCAGGTACAGAATTTACACCCTAGCCTGGTCCTACCAGACCATTGTACTTCATTTCATTTGTGCAGAAGGTCTGGAATCGCTCAACTCACTTGAAGGCGGGTGTCCGTTGAAGTTTAAAACTATTGGATCTGCCCAGTGCCACTCTGGATCTGCCAACCAATCGCATAACGTTTGGTCGTGACGTATGTAATGCGCCGGCTTCTGCAACTGAAACTGTCGCACGTAATTTTTCTCAGCCACTCCCTCTGTTCGCTGATTGGACCAGTAAAAAATCTACAGGAGAAAACCCACTAATGTGCATATACACCCACCACAATCTGGCAACACAGGGTTCCCACATTCATGAGATTCTTGGAAACGTTATGCAATTTGAAAAACTGTTTGCTAGGCATGGAAATGGTTCGGAATTAACTGAATGTTTTGGCAAAGTTTAGAATTTACACAAATGTTCGCTGGTGTTTAAAACGTGTTCATAAAAATTCTAAAAAACACATCCAACATTATGCCAAATAAGGTTTTGAAAATTAGGTAAAGTTTTGAAAATACATTGGTAAAAATGTGTTTGAATCCTGATAGCTTCTTTTTCATAACTTACAAACACAAGTAGCATATAGACACAGATAAAACTGTGTTGTTTTTCTTGTTTTGTGATATATAATATGTAAGGTCAAGAGGGTAGGCATAATAAACCTCGGCTTCTTCCTACACCCTTTTCGGCCATTTTTTTTTTTTTTTTAAACCTTTATTTATACAGGTAAATCCCATTGAGACCGAAGACTCTTTTGCAAGGGAGACCTGTTTTCCTTTCCCACGTTACCATTCACACACACATTCATACACCGATAGCAGGCTAACTATCGACATTCACACGAGGCAAGGTGGGTGAAGTGTCTTGCCCAAGGACACAACAACTATGACACAGGTGGCAGGGCAGGGGATCGAACCTCCAACCCTTTGATCATCGGTCGACCCGCTCTACCAACTGAGCCACAGTCTTTTTAAAGATTATTGATCGGTGTATTTATTACGTCTTTGTGGTCATGGACCCAATAAAATATTTACTACTACTACTAAACATAAAGCATATTAAAACACATAAGCAATTTAAGCCAAGATTTACTGTATTTTATAATGTGTGTATAAATATTCTGTCTCTTGTAGCCGCAGTGCGAGCTCCCTCTCCACCTCCGACCTGCTCGCTCTCATCATCATGGCTCAGAACATGTATCCTAGCAACACAGACCTGGACGACTCAAGTCCGGAGGTAAAGACCACTGGCAGACTGCTGCTCACTTTAGCTCAAATACATTTTATTTTTTTTTCATTTTCAGTATACAAACTCAGACATTTTTTCTTTATAGGGGAAGGTGGGGTGATTTGTGCATTTTGGAAGTTGCAAAACCCCTTGTTTCTAGAAAACCGTGGAAGAAATTGGAAATGTGACCACATATTTAAGAAGAGCCATCCATTTGACTCATCCTGTAAAGAAGGGAGACACAAGGAATAAGATATAAGCACATTTAAGCTCAAAAAACTGTGTTTTGCCTTTCAAAGTAAAATTTCCATGATCAAGGTTTTTTGATTATTGTGTCTGAACAATTATAGACACGTTTGAAAACATTTGACACATGTTTTAGTGCTTTGGTATGCTACACTTTGAGTCTATATAGTTAGCACAATGTCAACCCTAAATTGCTGCATCATGCCTATTATCCAAAATTCTGGGGATGGGGTGATTTGTGCGCAAGGGCCTGGGTGAGTTATAAGTAAGTAAGTAAGTAAAATGTATTTATAAAAGCACATTTATGACAGTTTGCACTGTCCAAAGTGCTGTACATAGTGCATTCAGTAGGTAAACAATGAAGGTAAAATAACAATAACCAAAATAAAAGACGTAAAGCCCATACATCCACATAAACACAGATAGTAGTGCAGAGGTAAGTAAGTAGTGCAGAGGTTAATGGGGAGGAAACACCAGGGTGTACATATGGGTTTTGAGCCTTGATTTAAAGGCAGAAATGTAGGGGGAATCACATTTGTCAGGTGGCAGTTGGTTCCACAAGCACGGAGCAACTAGTGCAAAGTACATTTCTGAGAGTTGTGCCAGTGGCATGGCTGTATACGCTGGTCACCAAAAGAAAGTGATAGTCTACAGTAGCTCAGGAGAGAGTGACATCTCAATTCCACTTAACGACACCACTGATGAGAGTTCAGATGGCCAGAAAGATGATGATGGTGACTTTGTCATTGTGACACAATGACGCACAAATCACCCCACTACGTGGGGTGATTTGTGCGACAAGACAACTTTTTTTCCGAAAGCTATATTTCTTAAACAGTTTATTCCAGATCCAAAGTTTTTATTGCCAGGGATGCACAACATCCTGAAATATATGTACATATTTGAGTTGGAGACATAACTGTCAAGGCCTCACTTTAAAATCACTTTGAGTAAAAAGTTGCACAAATCACCCCACCTTCCCCTATACAGAATATGTGTTTAAGTTAATATTGGTACAAATGACAAGCTCACAGTTGTATCCATATCTGTAAAGCTGTCAACTTGGCTGTACAGTGAATAAGCCGTACCTTGACATTTAAGTGATTTCTAAAAAAAATTAGCACCCAAACCCAGGGTGATTGTAATGTTTTGTGATACTTTACAGATTTTAACCCAATCCCCCTCTCCCCCTCACCCCATCCTCTCCATTTTCTCTCTCTCTCTCTCTCTCTGTCTCTCTCTCTCTCTCTCTCTCTCTCTTCACCTCTTCCTTGAATTCAGATCAAGTTTGATTTATATTTTATCTTATTTTATTTACATGTTTGCCTGTTTATATTCTGTTTCTTTTGCCCGTTGTATATTTCTCTGTGAAGGACATTGAGAGCACGTCCGGTTCTGGTCATGACAGTTTCTACACCCCGGAGCCGTCCCCTACAAACAGCCACTCAAACAGTACAGGTGGGATATGCAGCACTGTCTTTCAGTTCCTATTTATCTAGTTATTTCAATATGTATGTCCTTCTTAAAGACCTACTTCACCGGTTGGAATATGAAGGTGTATTGAACTCGGAGATCCTATGAAGTATAAATGTGCAAAAGAAATTGAAATCGGATCATCCTAGCCTGAGAAAAGGCAGAAAGAGTGCTGTGGTCTCACTGTCTAACCCTACATTTCTCTTTCTGTGATGTCACAGAAAGAGAAATGTAGGGTTAGACAGTGAGACCATAAAACACTCTTTCTGCCTTTTCTCAGGCTAGGATGATCCGATTTCAATTTTGTTTTGCACATTTATACTTCATACACCTTCATATTCCAACCGGTGAAGTAGGTCTTTAATAAAGTATAATCTTAAAGATTAACAATGTTTCTTAGTATTACTTTGTTTTATATTACCTGTGTTTCTATTACTTTGAAATAGTTTTTTTTATTAAGTAGTTCATGAACTGTCAATCAAAATGTGATTGTAATCACTCTATATGCAAGATCGCATTATCTAATTTATAATGCTATAAACACACATGAGTTCACAATGTGTATAGGTGCTTTGTGGCAAGTGTTTTTTTTTGTGATGCAGTGGCTTGGAGCCCAAGACAAATTTCCCCCATACCGGACCATAAAATATATCTTATCTTATCCTACCTTTTAAACAACAGCCGTATGAGTTGTATTATTTTGTGTTTTATTATGTCGTATTGTCGTGTGTCAGTATAATCCAAAAGGTTTACAGTTTTTCTTAGTAGTATTTAGTTTTATAACAGCTGTATTTCAATTACTTTTCGCAGCAGACCTGGTTTGAGTCCGGCCCGTGGTCGTTCTCTGCATGTCATTCCCCTCTCTGCCCCAATTCATATATGTATCTCCAACCTGTCTAACAAAAAAAAGCAAAAATGCCCCAAAAAAAATTATCTTTATGAAAATAGCAGTATGTTGTATTCTCGTGTGTCACCAGATATGCCGGTGAGGGGAAGCACTCCGTTGTTTGAGTTTGTGGACGCAGACATCCAGGTGAGAGTTTTATTTTCAGTCTCAATTTCTACGCAAGGTAAACTTGTAGTATAAACAAGTAACAATACACTTGTTAAAAGTAATATATATACAATAAATAGTGTCTGGATATTGCAAAAGGTAAGGCAAAAACCAAACGCTATTAAAAAAATAATAATTTAAATATGAGAAATAGTATTTACAATATGTGCAATATGCAGTATATTGAAGAAATTGAAAGTGTACACTAATGTCTTCAGATGGCAGTAGGTAGAATGGCTAAAATTTTAATGAAATGGGTGAAAGTACAATATAGCCTAATTAAAACAGTTGCAGGTAGAGTTCGGCAGATTTAAACCTGCAGTGTGTAGAATTTTGGGTTTTATTTCCTAGCAGATTTTGTAGAAAGTAATTATAATATCCATAAGTACGTTTAATTTAGTGCATAATAGCTGAAAAAAAAAATTTAATTATTTTTTTTTTCCCTTAGTAAGGGTCTCATATATGTCCATATTTCTGCATATCTTGGACCAAGGCCTAGTGCCGCCATTTTGGAAGTGTCATGGTTGGAATGTCATCAGGTGCATTGTTTAAAATTTAGAATTGTTCTTGTCCTTGAAGGCCACTGTAGCTTCTGTTATTATTCAAAAGGGGTGGAGTTACCCAGGGAGCGTTGCATTCTAGAACTTTGTAGAACTTTCTTGATGATGTCATATTACACACTGCACCTTTAAGGTAATGTCTACATTTGTTAAAGGATATGATTTATTTTTAATGTACAAAACACTATGGAGAACAATATCTCGCTTCCATGTATATCGAGTGTGTATAATGGTGACAGTAATCAGTTGATAGTTTTAATAAGCAGCTCAAGATGCATCTCTCTGCTGCTGCTTTTAATTAATTCCACCATCTATTTGTTGTATCCTTTTCTATGGTTGTTATCTCTAATATCTTTTTTTTATGCATTGAACATGTTTTCAGTAATTCATTATTCTTATGTATTTATAATATATTTTGCTCTATGCTTTTTTGCGGGTCTCTTGAGGGTCTCTTGCCTGTGATGAATGTGTTTTGTTTTGTATTATCTTTGTTTTGTGAATGTAAAGCACTCTGAGCTGCATTTTATCTATCAAGGCTGTTATACAAATATAGATTATTAATAAATAAAACTGATTGTGATAATCCCGTCAGATGGCAGAGGACAGCTTGCGGACCCTAGAGGTTCGTCCCCCCGACCCCTCCGCCCCCCGCAGAGTCTTCCTGGAGGTACAAGATGCTAATATGATACATTTATTTTTTTGACAAGAAGCTAATATAATAAATGTTATTTTTTGAGCTGTGGAAAAGGGTTAGGATTAAATAAGTTTATACTTCTTCCTACTTCTTTTCAGGCATATCCTATCAATATTTGTAATTTGTTTTCCTTTTTTTCCTTTTTTGTGAAATAACATCATTTTTGTTTATTGTATTTTCATGCTTTTCATTTTGTTTTGTATTTTTTTTTATGTCTGAAATCAATTGAATCAATCAGGTTTCTCTGAAGGAGGGGCTGTATCCCATGATGCCTCACTCCATGTACTGTCTGCCGCTCTGGCCCGGCATCTCACTGGTGCTGCTGACCAAGGTTAGTGGACATTAAAACAGACCCTCGGGGCACTCCGGTGGCGTAGTGGATAGAGCGCGTATCATATCGGCTCCGGCCTTTGTTGCAGTGGTTGCGGGTTCAAGTCTGACCCGTGCACATTCACTGCATGTCATCCCCCCTCTCTCTCTCTCTCTCTCTCTCTCTCTCTCTCTCTCTGTCTCTGTCTGCCCATTTCAACTCTGTAATATATAATAATTAGGGCTGTCAAGCGATTAAAAAAAATTAATCTAATTAATTACAGGCTCTGTGATTAATTAATCTAAATTAATCGCATACTTTTTTGACACTTTTATACCTGTTTATAAACAGCTGTATAGCCTGCTACAGTTTGTTTCTCTCTCTCTCTCTCTCTCTCTCTCTCTCTCTCTCTCTCTCTCTCTCTCTCTCTCTCTCTCTCTCTCTCTCTCTCTCTCTCTCGTAACTTCTGTCTCCACAACAGACAGCGCTGCACTGCCACATATGCCTATGCCGATTCATTCACCATCATCGTACTCATAGGCAAAAATATTGACACACACACACACACACGGGGCGGGCGGCGGGAGACGAGACAGCTAGCAAACAAAATTGAGACACAGAGGAAGATTGAGAGATACTGTTTTGAACCTATATTGTTGCACCACTAAATCAATAATGCACAGACACAATAAAGTAAGATGTCTTCCTACCTTCATGCTTATTTTCCATAGATCCCTCGGCCCCGCCCTTTCCTCTGCTTCTCTCTCCCTTTCACCCGTGCGGGCTGTAAGCTACAGGTGCAGCTCGGTGCAGCTCGCCGAGCTGCGCACCACTTTTGCACCGGGTCAAAGGGCATTATAGAAGTGCGATTAATCTGCGTTAATTTTTTTAATCGCGTTAATTTTTCTGTGATTAATTAATCGAAATTAACTCGTTAATTTGACAGCCCTAATAATAAAGCTTGAAAATACCAAAAGATTATCTTTACCTATAAGGAAAGTTTGTTAATTCAGTTATTAAAATATACCTTGTTCACATGTTCACTTCTCTGACACACCCCAAAGTTACATAGTGCACCTTTTAAGCATCTCCATCTCTCCCCTCATATTTTTCATTCGCTTTTTTAATGTCTATTATTTTATTCTTGATGTGTTTTAATCTTGATGTATTTCATGCCCCTTTAAAGCACTTTGAATGGCCTTGTGTCTGAATTGTAAACTTGCCTTGCCCCTGTGTTAGATTCCCACCAGTGCTGTGGCCATGTCTGTGTATAAGTTCTTGGAGGCGTTTGCCAAACTGGAGAAGCGTTTAGCTGAAGGCCAGGAGGGGTCAGCAGCCACCAGAGGCCAGCCCACCATACAGGACGTACGCAACAAACTGGACAAGTTCATCAAAGCCCTGGGTCCTAGTGAGATACAGGTATGGGTCCGCCATTCGATGCACCGAACACAACATGTCCAACAATGGCCTGCTTTTAAATTAAGCTTTCACATCTTACCTATACGTAGGCACCTATGTCGAATATGACACAATAACACACTCAATTTTTGAAAAACACACACACACAGACGCACTCACTCACTCACTCACTCACTCACTCACTCACTCACTCACTCACCCACTCACCCACTCACCCACTCTCACATGATTGCAATTCATATCAAGTCATATGTAAATATTTTCTAGTTTTATTTTAGGACCAATAAAATATGTTTTTCTTCCATGACTTTCTATCCAGTCGGGACAGTTACAACATGCCTGGAACGATTTCAAGTGCCAGGCCTTTGGCAAAGGAGGGACCGGCTTCAGTCAAGAGTGAGTGGTGCCTCAGTAGCACATGTCTCTTAGTATTGGCCTGTTGTTTTTGCTTTTTGGGGGGAAGTTTGGGGGAAATTTAAAGTAAATTGTGTTTTTTGCTCGATTTTTCTCTGTAATACTGGGTGATTTAAGTAAGTAAAATGTATTTATATAGCGCTTTTCACAGACAGGGTCACAAAGTGCTTTACAATGTGCATAGAAAATAAACACATACGGAGGAGTGAAAAACGTATTTAGTCCTACCCCTTAACAGATCAATAATTTAGCCTGGATAGTTAGTATTATGTCAGTATATATGATAAAAAGCTATAATAATGCATATTTAAATATGTCTGAACTGTGTTTGGTTCCAGTCTGATCCAGAAGTGTAAGAACATGAAGACCCAGCTGTGTGGGATCTACAGACAGTGTTTCCTCATCGACTGTGGACCGGCCGACGTTCCCCGACGCCTGTCCCCCGCCCTGCAGGAGAGAGCACAGACACTGGTGCAGTGAGTAGCAGCTGGAGGAATATTTTTTGGACAATTTTTACATTTTCATATATTAATTGTTGTAGAATTTTTTTTAAATCAGTTTATTTTTAGAATTTTTTATAGATATTATATCTATTATGCAAAGTTTTTTTCAACATTAATAAGGTTAATTGACATTAATTAAGAGACTCCTAAATATGACAAATGACTAACCCCTAACCTGTGCCTAGACCCTGGTGCAGTGCGTATCATTGGATGTCCTTTTTTTTTGCTCTGTTTTTATTGTCAAAATGTAATTGAAAATGTTCATAACCAAATCCTGTATTGTTTTTTTGATAAAGTTTTTTAAACGTTATCTATTATGCAAAATGAAGTGCTTTTTTTCACGGTTCTTCAACATTAATATGGGTGTGTCTAGGGAAGTGCATCTCCTGTCTCTCCTTGTCTTGTTCTCTGTCACTGTCTTTTGATCCAACCCCTCCCCGTCTCCCCCAGAGAGAAACTGATGGACTGGAAAGACTTCCTGTTGGTGAAGAGCAAGAGGAACATCACCATGGTTTCATATCCTCTCAGAAGAAAATGTCACGTCTGATGTCTGACTGTTTTGTACAGAAAACTCAATTTGAGCATGGATATTTTAAAAGTCAGAGATTCTGGAAAATGCTTGTTGTCAAAATCAGTGAATATCTCCTCACGATCCGCTCGTTTTTCAGTGCACACACAGTACTTACTTACTTACTTACACCTTACACCCCTACTGGGGTATAGACCGTCGACAAGGGACCTCCAGAGTTCACGGTCACTGGCGTTCTTTTCTATCTGCGACCAGGTGCCTCCCAGTCTCTTGGTGTCTGCCTGGAGGTCCCGGCGCCAGGTGTTTTTAGGACGTCCTCTGCTTCTCTTCCCTTGAGGGTTCCAGGTCAGAGCCTGTCTGGTGGTGCTTGGTTGTGGTTTGCGTAATGTGTGCCCGATCCATCTCCATCTTCTTCGTCCAATTTCGTCTGCTGCTGGGGGTTGTTTTGTTCACAGATCGTTGTTGCTGATCTTGTTCGGCCAGTAGATGTTCAGTATTCTTCTGAGACATTTGTTTATGAAGGTTTGCACTTTATTTATTGTGATCTTTTTGATTCCAGTGCACACACAGTACGTATGGTGAATCGTGAGGAGATATTCACTGATTTTGACAAAAGCGTTCTCCAGAATCACTGACTGCACCTTTAAAGACCTTCATAGAAAGTCCTTGGTTAAATACAACCCTCTGTCTCCCCCTGAGTGTATTGGTCTTAACCCCGCCTCTCTCACGTACCTGGAGGATTTCCCGGGTCTGATCCACTTCATCTGCATCGACCGATCCAGCGGGCAGATGATCGCTCCCTCGCTAACCGTCACAGAGCGCACCACGTCAGAGCTCGGCAAAGGGCCCATCGCTCAGTTCATCAAAAACAAGGTAACATTTAAAAAAAATCTAATTTCCTTTTCTTTTATGTATAAAGTATATGTATAGTATGGACAGTATATGACAATTTTATTCACTTTTAAATGTATTATTATTATTATAATTATAAAAACAATCCCTAAGTGCTAGAGTAAAACAAGTAAAGACAGGTTTAAAATTACGAGCATTAGAAAGTTTGTCCATTAACTTTTATATTTACTGTACAGATAACACAGAGAGCTCTAAGCCAATAAGCATGATTCCCATAATGTTTTTGAACTTTTCCTTGCAGAAATCCCCAATACATCAATAATTCTATTCATATTTGTCTTGAAAACGTTTTTCTTTACTCGTCCATCGTGTAGGTTTGGGGCCTGGTGAGGACAACGCGTCACTATCTCCAGAAGGGAAACTCCACCGTCACATTCCGCGATGGAGATTTCTACTTCTGCTACTTCCTCTGGTTCGAGAATGAAAGCGTGAGTTACTGCTACGTTATGTGTTAGTAACCACAGGGCTCCAACGGTCATGTAATGTTGCTAAATGTGTGAAATTTGATAGTTTTCCAGACTTAGAAATTGTCTGGCATTTACTGGATGTTTTGAATTTACACCGATGTTCGCTTGTGTTTAAAAATGTTCTTAAAATCTCAAAACATGTCTAAGGTTATGCAAACTAGTTTATTTTTTTTTAAGATATTTTTTTTTGCATTTTTATGCTTTATTGATAGTGTAGAGACAGAGTTGAAATGGGGCAGAGAGGAGAGTGACATGCAGAGAACGACCGCGGGCAGGAATCGAACCCGGGTCCGCTGCTGGCCAAGGCCCATGGGGGGGGGGACGCCCTACCAACTGAGCTAAGGGCGCCCCATGCAAACCAGTTTCTTGAATAACTCATTTCTAAAATATAGTGCTGCGCAGCCTAAGGTTTTTTGGAAATTGAGTGAAATGTCATGATATATATATATTTTTTTTTCATTGTTAAAAATATTTGGGAACCCTGTATCCAGCAATACATTTTAAAGAAATCAAATTCAGGGCCATCAGATACTCTGAAATTCAGAATATGACATCATATAATGTGTCAATCTTATCACTCAGGGTTATAAATTAGAGGCGGGGGACATACCCATCCTACCAGACGACTCTGCCCCCATCGGGATGCTGGCCTGGGACTACTACAGGTAAACGCATCAACAAAAACCAGGCTCATACTTAACTAACTATTACTGCTTAATTATTAACGGTAAGTGTATGCTTGGTTAGGCGTTAACTAAGCATAATAGTCGGTTAATGGATAGTTAATGCGTATTAAGGACTGCCTAAGTTGTTACGGTGTGGCAGACAGGCAGGCAAGCAGGACCCAAATGCAGAACGTTTCCAGTAAAGGTAATTTATTGTCCAAAATATGCAACTCCCAAAAGGCAAAAAAGGCAGAGAACACAGCTAACAGGTAACAGGAAATAAGTAACACGGTACAAGACTCACCGACACTGACACGACAAACCATAATGCACTGACAAGGAACAAAGGAATGACAATGGGTAAATATACTAGACACAACGAGACACAGGTGTAACACATTAGGGGAGGGAGCAGTAATCAAACAGGAGGGAAACTTGACAGGACATGGGGAGGAACAAAACAGACATACCAAAATAAAACAGGAAACCACCAAAACAAGTCAGGACAAAAACAGACCATGACACAAGTTAGTTGATGTTTAGTATGCATTTACTAAGCATTAAATAACAGTTATTTAATGTACCCTTATTGCAAAGTGTTACCAAAACTAGCTGAGTGCTGCTGACTATAGGAAGCCATTTTGTCCAGTAGGCAGTATATAAGCATTTCTTAAGGGTTATTTAATGATGAGTTAGTGTTTGTTATGCATTTACTAAGCCTTAGGAATCCATTCTGTCCAGTAGGAAGCTGCTGCGCTACTACAGTAAGAGCCATCAGGGTGAGGTGGTGAAGTGCTACGAGCTGCTGACGGTTCACCTGGGCGTCATCCCCACTGAGATCATCCTGCAGCACTGCAGACAGCTGGCCAGCAAACTGTGGGAGCCCTCACGCAACCCACTGCTGTAGACAGACAGACACACAGACACACAGACAGACAGACAGACAGACAGACAGACAGACAGACAGACAGACAGACAGACAGACAGACAAACGCAGGCAAACACACACACACACACACACACACATACACCTACCTACACATACACCTACCTACAATCGCGCGCATGCACACATACACAGACATACGCATACACACACATACATACACACACACACACAAACAAACAAACAAACGCAGGCACGCACACACAAACACATAAACACACACACACACACACTCCTACACCTACAACTCCTATTGTACGGCTATACTTGTGAAGTGACTCATTGATATAATGCATTCCCTAGAACCGGACAAAATGTCCTCACTTTCCAAAAATGTCCTCACTCTTATAGTGTTAAACTCAAATTGGTTCTCACAATAATAGTTGTACGAGGACACAAACACACACACACACACACACACACACACACACACACTTGAACAAAGTGACTGTAGCCAATGAACACATTTGTTATACTGCCAAGAGCCGGGAGCTGAGAAGAAATAGAGACAGATACTGTCTCTGCTTTCAAAATGTCACCGTTTAATATTATGTTTCATATGAAGAAGAAAGTCGACGTGAAATTATTTATTAGAATAACTTTGTTTATGATCAGCACAATCGAAAAAAAACCACATTGTGAACTCATGCACTGTTTACTGTATGAAGTATTGTCACCATTTTAAGCCTTAAATCTGTGTAGAGATTGTAAGATATATTTTTGGATTCTCATTCATAAACTGTTTAATATTTATAAGTAGTTCTGTCTAAGGCTTCACTGTATATGTTTGTTTTTTCACTTTTTACAATTTGCATCTGATGATTTTTATAAATTATATAAAAGTCCTGCCATGTATTTGCCTTAACTACTACTGCTAGTACCAGGATGTATGAATGAAACATGCAACAGCTATCACGGCATGTCTCTCTTAACATATATGAACGTTTTGAGACAATAAATATCAGTGTTATCAGTTTAAACTTGTTTATTGAGTCATTGTAAACAGAATAAAAAAAAACAAGAATAAAAAAGCACTTTGTAAACCATCAACCATTGCATTCACTTTACAAAACCCATCCAATCGCTTAGCAGGTTCCAATGTGTGATGTCACAATTATATGACAATTACTCAAGCAATAGCTCACAACAGACTGTGGAATGTGCTCATAATACCACAGGTAAGGGGCTTTGTTCGACCCAACCCTCCACAGCCAAAGAGTGAGCCCCCGTTTAGCGTATATCCATGTGTTCCTTGTTTACAAACTACCGGCGTTACTTCCTTACAAAGTTGCAAAGTGATATGGAACTCTGCAAACTGATTGGACGTCATAGCTATGTATACGCCCATTATACAACAGTAAGGAACCAATCAGATCGCTGGACTTAAGCCACCCGTTTTATAATATACATTTTTATTCATCAGCTAGTGACGTAGTGAGTTCATTTATAAATGGTGATTTCTAGGACCATGAGCTTGCCCGACCTTTGCACAGTTTATTTGTCTCCCTCACTAGGCAACACTGGAGTCTTGTGAACGTTCTGAAAGGTCAGTCCATGCTGCGTGGATCCTTCCAGCTGAGTTGTAAATCACATACTCCTTTTCACTATACTTCATTTATAAGTATGTTGTTTTTTGTTTTTTTTGGTACACAATATTTTGTCAACGTAAACAAAGCAGGCTAACTTGCATACTGCAAAATGCGACGTGGTGTAATAGGGATTTTGCTATATATTTTACTATACTGTAGTACACCCACCCACACATACATACTTAATATGTGCACATACATTCATACACATTTTCCCATGTGTACTACTACATTCAAGTATATACAGTTAAAAAAAATGCACATTTTATATAACTGCAGCCTCAACCCTAGGATTCAAATACTAAAAACGTTTTCATAATTGTGCGTATTGTAACTGTTTTTCAAACTGAATTGGCATTTCCAGACATGCATTTTTACAAGCATGTATTGGGAAATCCTAAACCTTCCTTTCATGTGTATTGTAACACATGCAATGACTCCATACACACAGGCCCACGGTGACACACACACACACACACTCACACTCACACACACACATACACACACACACACACACACACACACACACACACACACACACACACAGGGTCTATGTGACTCACAGAGCTCCCGTCAGGTCTGTCACCGCTCCGGCAGAGACCAGCTCCCTCAAGAACAGTTTCTCGGCACTGATGTCGTGCACCACCTGGGGAACGGAACACAATGAGTCATGAATGAATCACTGCTGGGAATACATGAGGCCTTAAAGCTACAGTGTGTAACTTCTGCAGCCCCCCCCCCCATGAAGAATTTCTGAGTAATTACAACAATCTACTACAATCTACTTGAGGTAAGCCTTGTGTGATGGCGCATGGATTTTATACCTTCTGCTGTACGTCCAGGTTTTTACTTAGCAGTAGAATCAACAACTGAAACATTTCAGTTTTTTAAGAGCTCCTGTGTCAGGGGGGCGACACCAGTTTGTAAATGAGAGAGAGAGAGATACTTTTGTGGGGCTGACATTCTCGATCACCTTTGTGTCAACTCATTTGGCGATGGCTTGAATGTTACCAACATTAAGTTAGATGAAAAGTTACGCACTCTAGCTTTAAAAAATAGTTGTACCACTGTTTGTTTGTGGTTATGGATGTAAAGGTACCTGAGCCTTCATGGCGCCCATGCGTAGCGCCTCATAGTAGTGCAGTGGGGCCTCTGGATGCTGCATGTCGTAACCAAACCCCGCCAAGCTCACCTGGTCACACAGCTGCAGCGCCATCACCACCGCACTCGCTCCCAACGTCGGCACCATCTGCGTGACGAGAGGAAAAATCACTCTTTGATCTATTTCTGCACAACCCCAAAGTACAATCTAAACTATGGCACCACCAAGGGTTATGTAATTGGACTTCAAGCTACAGGTTTGTAACATTTCTTCTTCAAAAATACAATATCAAGAGACAGACTATCTGTGTACGCTGTTGGCACCATCTAGAAGAGGAGAGAAAATCACTTTCTGATCTATTTCTGCAACCAGTACACTGTCAGGAAAATGGGTACAGTATAGGAGTCCATGTATCTGCTCCCAGGTACAATCGACACTATTAATTAGGGTTAATTATTGGTCCTTAAAGTACATATGTGTAACATTTCCTCTACATTTTATAATACAATATCAGGAGACATTGAATGTGAGGCCGAATACAACACAAAGTTAGATTGAACTATAGATTTTACTCTCAGATTTGAATATTTCACTGTACACTGCAGATTTAGGAAACTGCTTTAATTCATTTCATAAATAAAATGTACTGTGCTATGGGGTACAATATAGATTATACATATTATGTTAGAGCTCACATTTCCCTGTTTGAGAGTATAGTTCTGCAGGACTTGTCCCGTCTTGTGAATGATCTCCGGGTGAAGGATCCTAAAGTTCTCCGGTCTGAGGGGAATATCTTCAACCACCTCCCGCCAGAACCACAGTTTGGACCAGAAGCCCTGTCAAAAAATAACATTATCATTATTTGTGTGTGTGTGTGTGTGTGTGTGTGTGTGTGTGTGTGTGTGTGTGTGTGTGTGTGTGTGTGTGTGTGCGTGCGCGTGCGCGTGCGTGTGTGTGTGTGTGTGAGTCTCTCTCTTTTATTTATCTGTATGTATATGTTTTAATTTTTTCCATGTTTATACCATAATAATAATTTTTTTTATATATTGAAATATACTCTGCACTTTTTCTATCTAGTGTACTATAGGCTCAGTCTTGTGAAATTAAATGAGATGACATAACAGAAGTGATACTGTTACTAGGCGACCTATATGAATCTACTGCATGTTGATACTAAAGAAAATGTAAAGATGTGTCACTACAGAAAATATTAATAACACAGGAGGCGGTGCATAGCGTGTGAGTCAGTGAGTGTGCTAATGTGAGCGGGGAGTTGCTATGACACTAAGGCCAGGCTTATGTAATACACTATTTCTGTGTGCAACTGTTCCAGTGATGTCCAAGCACTCTAGAAATGATTACTTGTGTGTTGAATATTGTAGTTGCAAATGTGTGTGTGCTGCTTGATTGTGTAATGTGAGTGTGTGTGTGTGTGTGTGTGTGTGTGTGTGTGTGATTTGTGTGTTGTTGATTATACAGTGTGTGCGCTTGCTTATGTTTGTTGGTTGTGTCTTGTATTTTTTATGTTTTTTTTAAGATAATTTTTTGGCATTTTCCAGGCTTTATTAGATAGTACAGAGTTGAAATGGGGAGACAGAGAGAGAGATAGAGAGAGGGGGGGGATGACCTGCAGTAAAGGTCCACGGGTCGGATTTGAACCCGCGACCACTGCAACGAAGGCCAGAGTCGATATGGTACACGCTCTATCCACTACGCCACCACGCCCTGTGTCTTGTGTTTTTTAAGCTACTGTCATATGGGCACCTTTAAACTGCCTCTCGGGGATGGGTAAAGTGATTTGAATGTAATGTAATTGAATGTAGGCCTACCAGGGGCTGTTTGGTGATGACAGAGGCCAGCCAGTAAAGGTCCAGGCTCTTGAAGACCACCAGAGCCACTATGGAGGTCTGTTGGTACTCGTCTGCAGAGTGGGGCGCCCCCTCTGGGTAAGTCAGACGGATGGTGGTGCGGGAACCAACGTCCCTCACAAAGCCCGGCACTGGAGCGTTATTCAGCCTGGGATGGGGATGAAAATGCATCGTTGAAAATGGTTGTGTTTGGTTGGTGTTGAGTATTTTCTTCTATCAAATATCAATCATTGAACCCCCATTGATGAGTCCCAGATAATTTGTTGACCACATCCCTTGTGATACATCCAGATAGGACTGTTCATTCAGGACAGGTTTAGATCTCAGGGCTATTCACCTTGCAAACCCACTGGCATTTTTTATTGTTGTAATTATATTTTGTTATAATTTCACATCACATGTACATTGTCAATTTGATCATGTTCACAAAGTAGTTTGAACTTCTTTTTCTAAGTATCTTCAGTTAACCAAACTAGATTTCTCCACACACACACACACACACACACACACGCTGTAGTTCAACTTCTTTCAGTTTAGAGTCATTTGTTTGCAAAGCTTTGATGAAAAAGTAGTTTTGATGAAAACGTAGGTACTTCAGATTTACTTGCTCATGTTGTCTTCATTCTTTCTCCTTTACTTTCTTGTTTACTCCCTCAGTGTCACACACACACACACACACACCCCCCACACACACACATTACCTGATAATGATGTCATATTGATCTATGTGTGACCCAAGATGGCTGCCATGAAGAACCCCTCCGCTGCCCACCACCACACACCGTCTGCAGCACCCTCCGTCCCCCCCGTTCCCCCTCATCTCTTCGGGCAGGCCGCCGGGCTGAGGCAGGGCGGATAGAGCCAGGGCCAGGTGCCTCTCACTGCCACGCAGCCCCAGAGGAGGGGCGAGCTCCCAGGGCGCGGGACGGTCCCGCTGGAGGAACACAGGCAGGTCCAGGAGGATTGGGGAACAGGACAGAGGAGCGAGGTGATTCAGGCACCAGCGAGGCAGACAGGGGGCAGAGAGGAGGGAGGCGGATTGGTTTAGAAGGACCTGGAGAGAGGAGGAGGTTGGTAAGAGTGAGGAAATGATCCGGTATGTTGCTATATAAGGTGGGCCCCCATTGTTTATGTTAACAGAATTTAGTTTGCTTTATGATTGTATAATATTTTAATGCACAATACATGCTTTCTGGCTGTTGAACTTTGTCCCAGTTTTGCTACAAGTTTGTTGTTTAGCCTTGAAGCCTAATAAGATTTTGGCACAATACAGAGGTATGACGCATTCATGTGCACAGTAGTTTCACTCCCCATATTCTGTTATCAGACATTGTATGAAGGATAACACCAGCTGAGATGAATTTCTGGGAATATCTACCTAATTAAAAACATTTCTGCTTTCGCCAGCAAAAACAAGGGCTGGACACACCAAACTTAGTATGTGTTTGCGCACACACCAACTTCTCTTGCATATAATCCCATGTACACTGTTCATTCGATGTATTCAATCATGTAAGCCCAGTTGTGATACATGTTGTTTGACCCTTGCATGCTGTTTGCAAGTAAATTCACCTGCTTCCAAGAAGGCCTGACTCAGTTTCAATTATTCAAACACTTGGGTAGTTTGATGAAATAATTCTAGTAACAAATGGTCCTTCGAGTTGCCGGATCCAACATCTTCTTCTCTGGACAAGAAGAGCCTGCACCGTGAAGACGGGGGAGTCCAAGATCTCTCGACAAAAGACCTCCAGTAAACAGAGCTACAAAAGAGGCTGTCAGCAGACTCTACTTGGACGGAGGAGGGGTGACGGAATCCAGAGCCAAAACTGAGCGAGTCGAGGCTTTCTTCGAATCAGGTGAATATAAACAGCTGATTTTGTTTTGTCCAGGAATTATGGTAGTTCCTTTGTTTTATGTATTAGATAGATAAACTAGTTTATCGATGGTGGTGTTCTCCATTTTGGTATCGTAGTCCATCTCCGGGAGAATTCCTAGTAGTAGTGTTGCCCATCTTGGTTATTCAAACACTTGGGGATATACTCCGGCAGGGTTCTGCTCCCGGGGGGTTTGTCTCTGACTGGTTGGGTCCATCCGTGGGGGACTGCTTTTGGTGTTTGAGAATTTACACTGTCAAAAACAAAAGTCTCACGTACGTAATTAGATGATCATTAGTGTGGGGTCGAGGGTGGTCCCTTTATTCTGACAGATATAGTTTGTTCCATTAAACTGAGAGTTCTTTGTAATTCGGGAAGGTTTTATGGAAACAAATTGATATCTGGCTGCTTGTTGTTACTTAGCCTGGGGATATAGTACTGCTCCAGGGAGTTAGTCTATGACAGGTTGTTTATTTGTTTTGTTTTGTTATGTTTGTCAATAGTCTACAACTGCAGAGTAGACTTATTTGTTTTGTTTAGAATACATCACATAGGGTGTTCTAGTTTTAAATTGGTGAATTTTGTTAATCAATTGGAGGGAATAGGGGTGTTCACCCTGTTTAAATAGATTACTGGGTAATTTGATATTAGATTTTACATTTTAAAAAATTTAATTACATAATATGGATAATGATAAGATAGACATTAGAAAAAAAAAGGAGACTGGTGAAGAAAAGTCTCCTCTACCCCTTCCTGTGTCTCTTTCCATTGAGACCCAAAACCCCGGCTCCTCAGCTGCTCTTCTGCTGGCAGGTCCAGAGAATCAGATAAAGAACAGTAAAGAGAAAGGTGGTGGCCCAGGAGATGAATAAGAGAATGTTGTTGAAAGTGTAAGAGGAAAAAGATTGTTTGGAACTGATTGTTTATGGATGTTATAAAGAAAGAAAAAGTATGTAGGGGAAGGGAGATAGAAGGTTTTAGTAAGTGTGAAAAGCTTTAAAGTTTAGAGCTGAATATCTTGCCAATCCAAGACCCATAGTAAACCTTAAAGATTAAAGGTGCAGTCAATCATTTGAAGTCCCAGCATAAACTTACAAAAAAGCGTTCTTTTGTGTTCTTTTTATGAAAATGTTCACTAAAAAGAATTATTCAATGCTTTTGATTTGAATTACAAGTAAAAGGGATTTGTGTGCTGAACAATGTGATCATAATGTGTTATTTGAAGAACAAACTATAACACCATGTCAGATTTGGAGAAGTAGAGAGCTTCT
>NC_137215.1:5176833-5196833 GCF_949987685.1 Ammodytes marinus | reverse complement strand
AAATCAGTGAGTATCTCCTCTCAATACGCTACCTGTCCGTACTGTGTGTGCTGAAAATAAATCCAGTGTTACATACAAAGCCTAGGATCTGTAAACTGGCACGTAAAACCAAGGGGGGCCACCGTAGCTATCAAGATATTTTTTCCGCGCACACACAGATACGCACACTGTAGAGCTAGTGGATCATGAGGAGATATTCACTGATTTTGACAAAAAGGGATTTTGACAACAAGCATTCTCTAGAATCCCTGACTGCACCTTTAAATCGATTGACACTTTTGCCTGTTGTCCTACTTGTGTGACTGTGAACACACTCTGGTTGCCATGCTGACACACACACACACACACACAGTCGCTCCTTTATATGTTCTTACGTCGATTTGCATAAAAAATTACTCAGTCACACTGTGTCCGTCCGTGTCCGCATTGCAGTTGTGTGCGGCACTCCCTATGCTTGTTGCCACGAGAACGACCGGCCATGAGACCATTCTAGAATACCTGCTTCCATTCTGATGTATGTCTGGCACATGTTGCAGATATTGACCATAAAGCGGATTTTGACTTTGGCTAAACATAACATAACACATACACATACAAATGCACGCATGTACGCACACACACACACACACTTACACACGCACACACACACACTAGCACACACACACACACACACACACACACACATACAAACAAACGTACAATATACATTATGTAATTCCTCTATGGCTCTGTACAGTATATTATGTCAAATTTAAAAGTATACATTCGTATTTGCTCGTCAAAATAAAAATCTTCCTCTTTCCATTTTGCTTGGCTGTTAAACCTCTGGGGATTAGTCTGAACTCCAACACTAGGAAAACGCCGGCTTACATGTGACTGATTCTAGAATGTCCTGCTTATGTTAAAAATATGACGAAAAGATTCCAAATTAAGAGAAAAAAAAGATGGATTTTTTTTAAACCAGTTGTTGTCATGGTTTCGGCTTTTGATATTTTAGCTTCAAAGGAGTTTTTTTGGATCCTAAGAAGCGCTCTCATGACGGCCTACGCTTGATGTCTGATTTCATATGCCTTCAGAAGTTGAATACTATTAATAGCCGTACACATAGGCTTATGTTTGGATGTATAGCCTACATCAAGAAGGCTTTGTTTTATTGAGGCGACGGACAGAGCCACTGCAGAGTAGCGCTGTGTGTGTGTGTGTGTGTCTGTGTGAGTGTGTTTGCGTGTAACGTGAGTGTGTGTGTGTGTGTGTGTTTGTGTGGTCTGTCTTTCTGTCTGTGTGTTTTTGCGTGCGTGTGCATGTGTGTGTGTGTGTGTGTGTGCGTGCGTGCGTGTGTGTGTGTGTGTGAGACATCAGCTGACGATAGCAGAGATGACTGGTATGCCCCCACTAGAGTCAGTGTTTCATGGGGAGCTCAGCGGACATATTTTTTTCCTTCTACCATCAGTGTCTCAAATGTTCCTGAGGGAGGCTGCTCACACACACACACACACACACACACTCTCGCACACACACTCACACACACACACACACACACACACACACACACACACACACACACACACACACACACACACACAAGCAAACATAGCAACCACTTGCTCCAATGCTTGTTGTTTACATATGCCTACAGTTAGTATTATGCAACCAGCCATTCATTCATGTGAGCACATTTTGTTCTAATATTGTGCTACTGACGTTTTTTTCCTTCTCTATACTATGCAGTGTTGGGGAAGTTTGAATCTGTAGTGCTGTTGCGGGGAGCTGCAGTGGTGTGAAGTGAGAAGGGGGATGGGATAGCTAACCGGAAGCTAACTGCTCTGTGCTGTTTGTGGAAGCCAAAAACCAGAGGAACCTGTTTTGGCCTGTGAACTGGTCCAACATTTCTCCCTACAGCTGCCAATGTTGCACTACTCAGACTTTATACACAGTTTTAATCATGTGTTATTAATCTATCTATCTATCTATCTATCTATCTATCTATCTATCTGTCTGTCTATCTATCTATCTATCTATCTATCTATCTATCTATCTATCTATCTATCTATCTATCTATCTATCTATCTATCTATCTATCTATCTATCTATCTCTCTCTCTCTCTCTCTCTCTCTCTCTCTCTCTCTCTCTATCTATCTATCTTCTAGAACATCAGAAAATGGCTGCACCAATCCTTGTCCCTATAGTAGTACAATACTACAATACCCAAATGAAAAAGAAACATGTAGCCATTTTGAACACAGGGCTTTATTTATTGAACAACCATCAACCACTTACCACCTCCGTGACACATCCTCAGACCGATCCTATGAGCGTGAGAGGATATATATGTGTGTACTCAAAGCAACATTTTATTGTTGCTTGAAAAAAAGGTAACCATGGCAATGATATTTTTTCCCAGGAAGGTGATAAGTCTAGGCAGGCACACAGCTTTTTTTTTTTTTTTATAAGCACCATTTGTTTTCAGTTAGAAAATGGATGGACAGTCAGTAAGATCTCGGTGAATTCGAAACCACTCACACTATCCCTGCGTTCCAAATGACATACTCTTTCTTTTTACTACACTACATATAATACTAAAGTACAGAAGAGTTTAAGGGGCCACAGGAGAGAGAAAAAAAATCAGATGAGGAAGATTTTTTTTTCTCATTATGTTGAGAAATGTCAAGAATAAAGACGAATACTCCAAAATGCTATTGGAGTTAGTTGGGGCATTTATGTATTTTCAGCATACTACAACTTTGGGACATCCTACATCTTTTTTTGGCATACTAAATAGTAGGGAAGTATGGGGATTGGAACGCAGGGTATGTCAGTGGGGTTGAGTGGGCAGACAAGGCTTGGGCAGACGTGATTGCCAAGATAGCAGAAAGGAGGAAAAATGCTATAGTTACAGCAGGATCTGAAATACAGGAGATTTCAGACTTTGTGCATACAGCAAATTAGTTCAGATAAGTTACTTTATTAGTCAATGGCTACATTCAAATTTGTCTTTCCGCAAACAAACACTTCAGTATTGTGTGCTAGTAGAAAGTGCTAGTGACACATGCACTGGTCTGCCTTCTGTGTGTGTCCAAAATTGCCTTACATTTTCTAGATTGTTTTTGCAGCACACTGCCGTACCAAATGGGCTAGTGAAAGCAAGCAACAATATTGGCTCATGATATTGAGTATTGATTTTTTTTCTCTGTTGAAAATCACTAACTTCAATAATCCAGGCTGGACATATTTACAACAGAATGTCATATCAATTCTCTGTTTATTTTTCAGTCTACAATTGTTTTCAGTCTACAATTCTGTTTTTTATTCCTTGCCAGCTAAAGCCCAAAGTGGATTTGCCCTTGCTGATTTGTCTATATCAGAATATGTTGAATTAACATACTTTGTACTAAAATGAACACCACTAAATTCCCATATGAATTGGTTGTAAACTGAAAAGAAAGTGGTCTGGGGTTTAGTAAGACTTTAATTGTTAGTTGTGATAATTTACACATGTACTGTAATTCCTTTTGACAACTGTCCCCAAGCTTCCTTGCCAATATGATATCACTCGATTGATCTTTGGTTGAAGTTTCTAGACAAGCCTTGGTCTACAAACGCTTGTTAAAGGCCTTTTATTAACTACTCAAGTATGCACTGAAACTGCAGTCACAGGATATCTGTGATCGGCTATTAGGGCTTAATATATTACATTCATAAAACAACTCAAAAAACAAATTCATAACCACACTGTCCTAAAGGTGCTCCGAGGAACTTTCAGTTTGTGTTAATTCTAGCACCCCCTTTGGACAAAAGCGGTAGTGTTCTTTACTACGCCAGCTGTTGTTCCTGGGTGAGCGTAACCCATGACAAAGGCATTAAGAAAAACTATATAAAAATAGCATTCTTTGCACTGATGGTCTCGTTTGCTGTTGCATGTAATTGATGATCATCAGAGGAAAAATTTAGACAGTTTTAGAAATATTGAAAAGTTCCTCGTAGCACCTTTAAAACAACTCAATTGTCTACCCCACCAATTATACAATCATGTCTTAAGTCATTTGGAATGTCAATATAAACACAATCAATGACAATGTATATATATAAACCTCACAGGAAAAAACACGTACATCAAAATTACAGTCTCATATATGATTTATACATTACTGCATTCAGCTGCCTCGAGGAGGATCTACTTTTCTGATTTCAGCGATTTCAGAGAACGCTTGTTGTCAAAATCAATGAATATCTCCTCAAGATCTACTACCTGTCCTTACTGTGAGTGAACACAAACAAAAATATATACACAGTGTTAATATAAAGCCTGGGCTCTGTAAACGGACATGTTGCTAAAAACTGTGGGCTCCTTTTGTTTGCATACCCTTTGCTTACATGCCAGTTTACAGAGCCTAGACTGTGTATTAACACTTTTCCAGAGCACACAGACAGGTAGTGGATTGTGAGGAGATATTCACTGATTTTGACAAAAAGTGATTTTTTTTTTTTTTACAAGCGTCATCCAGGATAGCTGACTCCATTTTTAAATTCTGATTCTTATTTATCAACTCTAATGACGTTCAGTCGCTCAAGTCTTTCAGGTAACACAGTCGAAAACATGATGGAATTTTGCGGTGAAGTTTAATCTGCTTTCCAATTGATTTCCATGGAGAGAGGGAGGTTTATATTGGACAGAGTAAGAGAGATATTGGTCTAGTGAGTGAGAGTAGCTCGGAAAGGCAATCTTCAAGCAGACCTCAAATATATTAGGATGACAGGAACCTTAGGGTGAATGATTCAGAGGGGAGAATGGGGACACAAAGGGCAACATGAACTGTTCCACCCCTTGTTCCAAAAATGTCTTTAAGGCAAAAGTGAATTCTAGATCTCTACAGGGAGTAACACCAGTCACAAAATGCATTCCTCCAAAGATGACGTTTTCAGCAGCATTAAAAATTAGCTTTTTTTTTTAAAGGTGCCCTGTGGAGTTTTTTTTTAAACAAATAAGTTTAAATTGAATGTCTTGTCACCAACAGCATGAGACATTTGAGACCAGACTGATGCATTCAATGTATTTTCTAAAAAATTGTAAAGCAAAACATATCCAGTATTTTACCACACATGCGCATATATTTTAGACTCTGTATTTTTTCTTCATTCTTAAAGCCTTCTTTAGTGAGCGCATTTAACCACCAATTTAAATAGAAAAGTCCATCAGTTGGATAGCTTGCACCCAAGCCAGTGGACATTTTTTGTAAACAAATAAAATGTTTACATTTATTTTATTTAACCAAAATCACCAAATCTTTGAGGCGAGATACATTGAAGGCATTTTCTAAAACATTGTAACTAATTCCAGTATTTTACACAGATGTGAATATATTTTAGACCTTGCACGTTTTCTTAATTCTTAAAGTCTTATGAAAACACAGCTCCATTGCGCCACCACTGGTCGAAAAACCTCAACATGGCACCTTTAAGTAGCGCTCTTTTGCAATATGTTGAGCATTTCTTTTAAAGGTGAATTCATCTCATTAGTGGCTCATCTCTTTGACATACAGACTGTCTTTACATCTCCTTCCTAAAGCAGCAGAAAAGCAAAAGCTCTCCTAAGCACCAGATGTGCAGCAACATGGTACGGAGAGGTCGGAAACACATTGTCACTGATGTATGAAATAAAACACTAAGACACTCCCAGTCCTTATGCGTACGAGAACAGGAACTAGGGGGAAACGAGCAGCATTTTTAAAGTGTTCACGTGACGTGTGTCAGGTTCAAAGGTGTGCTTCAGGGTGTTGTGCATTTCAAGTCATTACAAAAAGCCATTGTTTGGTCAGATGGCGTGTACATTCCAGGCCACTGCCGAGGCTAAGCGAAGAGAGAAAAATAAAAGAAAGTGGCGGTGAAAAACGAGAGAGAGGGCGTACTCACACTTGGCCCAGTTGATCCCCCCCTCCCCCCTCTGGCCTTGCCTGGCCTGCACTCCTCTATATCTATCTATCTATCAATCAATCTATCTATCTATCTATCTATCTATCTATCTATCTATCTATCTATCTATCTATCTATCTATCTATCTATCTATCTATCTATCTATCTATCTATCTATCTATCTATCTATCTATCTATCTATCTATCTATCTATCTATCTATCTATCTATCTATCTATCTATCTATCTATCTATCTATCTATCTATCTATCCTAGGCATGATTGCTTCTAGCTTGGATTATTTTGGAGCAAAATTTTTTTTTTTTAAATGTCCGTTTCGTGCATTGGACATATTTGGTCGCGGGGGGGAGATAGACTGTAAATTGACGTCAGGATCTCCGTCTATGCATACCGTACCGTGCCCAAGCAGACCTCTCCCAACTGTGCTAGGCCCAAGGCAGTGTACCGTGCTTGAGTACAGTACAGAGCATTCACACTGGTCAAACGAACTAGACTTTAGTGGGCACACATCAAACAGTGGATAAGAGAAAACCCAGTCTGTGACCACCTTTAAGCTCTATTATTGTCACTTGTGCCTCTCTATTTGTATATGTGTTTTATTTTGTAATTTGTCTTTCTCTGTTACCTGCCTATAGGGACAACAGATGGAAACTAGCACTTTTTCTGCTATAATCTGGCATTTTTACAGCTGTAATTGTTACTGCTATGTTACATTAATATGCACTGTCCCTAACAAAAAATAAAAAAATAACTTTGCCACTGTACGTACTTCTCCTGGTTAAATAAAGGTTAAATAAATAAATAAATAAATAAAATAAAAGTATGAATGCCTAGTGTGAGTGCGCCCAAAGACACAGAGCGTATATCAGTAGGGGAGTATACAGTACAAGTACACATCCCTGAGGTCTTTTCTGGAACCCACACCGTGCCTCCTATAGGTCCCGGGACAGTCAGAGAGCCAGGCCGCGAGCGCTGGTGGCTGCAGCCTGCGCGCGCTGCACTACCCCCCCACACTTCTCTCTCTTCTGCAGCTTGTGGTTCTGGAACAATCCCTCATTCCGCGGGACCCCGTGAGCTCCGTCCGGGAACGTCAACAGTCCTGAAAAGAACGGCCATGGACAAGACGGTTTGCTGTTAAGAACAACAGAGATGTATCGACACATTACACAAAACAGACACACACACACACACAATATACACAATACAGACACACACACACACAATATACACAATACAAACACAATACACACACACACACATGAACACACACACATGCAAAAGCACACGCACACGCACACAACATAAATACATCACACACACACACACACTCAACACACAATGCTGGATGGAACAACAGTTAGAGTGGCGTATCACACTCACCATAACCCTCAACACGTCCATCTTTGAATTCTCCCTCAAACTTCATGCCGTCATAGCGACCGAACACCCCGGTGCCTTGGAACTTTCCGTGGGCAAATTCTCCCTCGTACCTGACGTGGGGGAAAGAGAGCATATCATACGCTTCCATTTTATGTTGTCCTTCTTGTTGCTTACACAAGGCAAGGCAACTCTATTTGTTTAGCACATTTCGTACTCGTGCTTTACAGATTTACAATAAAACATCAATCAAACAAAAAAGTATACAATTGAATTATACATAATATACATATATATACAGTATTTATATATAGGGGAAGGTGGGGTGATTTGTGCAACTTTTTACTCAAAGTGATTTTAAAGTGAGGCCTTGACAGTTATGTCTCCAACTCAAATATGTACATATATTTCAGGATGTTGTGCATCCCTGGCAATAAAAACTTTGGATCTGGAATAAACTGTTTAAGAAATATAGCTTTCGGAAAAAAAGTTGTCTTGTCGCACAAATCACCCCACGTAGTGGGGTGATTTGTGCGTCATTGTGTCACAATGACAAAGTCACCATCATCATCTTTCTGGCCATCTGAACTCTCATCAGTGGTGTCGTTAAGTGGAATTGAGATGTCACTCTCTCCTGAGCTACTGTAGACTATCACTTTCTTTTGGTGACCAGCGTATACAGCCATGCCACTGGCACAACTCTCAGAAATGTACTTTGCACTAGTTGCTCCGTGCTTGTGGAACCAACTGCCACCTGACAAATGTGATTCCCCCTACATTTCTGCCTTTAAATCAAGGCTCAAAACCCATATGTACACCCTGGTGTTTCCTCCCCATTAACCTCTGCACTACTTACTTACCTCTGCACTACTATCTGTGTTTATGTGGATGTATGGGCTTTACGTCTTTTATTTTGGTTATTGTTATTTTACCTTCATTGTTTACCTACTGAATGCACTATGTACAGCACTTTGGACAGTGCAAACTGTCATAAATGTGCTTTTATAAATACATTTTACTTACTTACTTACTTATAACTCACCCAGGCCCTTGCGCACAAATCACCCCATCCCCAGAATTTTGGATAATAGGCATGATGCAGCAATTTAGGGTTGACATTGTGCTAACTATATAGACTCAAAGTGTAGCATACCAAAGCACTAAAACATGTGTCAAATGTTTTCAAACGTGTCTATAATTGTTCAGACACAATAATCAAAAAACCTTGATCATGGAAATTTTACTTTGAAAGGCAAAACACAGTTTTTTGAGCTTAAATGTGCTTATATCTTATTCCTTGTGTCTCCCTTCTTTACAGGATGAGTCAAATGGACGGCTCTTCTTAAATATGTGGTCACATTTCCAATTTCTTCCACGGTTTTCTAGAAACAAGGGGTTTTGCAACTTCCAAAATGCACAAATCACCCCACCTTCCCCTACTGTGTAAATTATATTTATTTTTTCCGTAAAGAAAAGTCACACACACACACACACACACACACACCTGGATCCATCTGTAAAGAGCAGTACACCAGAGCCATGGAAGAGTCCATTCTCAAACTGTCCGCTGTAGCAGGTTCCATCATGGAACTTGAGCTGGCCGACACCATGCCTCCGACCTGGACACACACACACACACACACACACACACACACACACACACACACACACACACACACACACACACACACACACACACACACACACACACACACACACACACACACACCATCAAAGTGAGTAGGAGAGGCAAGTTTATTCAAAAAAGCACAATACAGACACAGGGCAATTCATAGTGCTTTACAAGGGCATAAAAATAACATTAAAAATTAAGACATAAGAAGATATCAAGATTGAATTCAAGCAATAATAAAGCAAAGAGTGAAAACAGGCTGGGAAATTGTTAATTTTTTTTAAATAAATTTAATTTTTTTTGCAATAATAACAAGCAAATACAAAGTTTCAGGTTAAAAGTAAACAGAAAAGGGGGCGCCCTTAGCTCAGTTGGTAGGGCGTCCCCCCCATGGGCCTCTGCCAGCAGCGGACCCGGGTTCGATTCCAGCCCGCGGTCGTTCTCTGCATGTCACTCCCCTCTCTGCCCCATTTCAACTCTGTCTCTACACTATCAATAAAGCATAAAAATGCCAAAAAAATATCTTAAAAAAAAAAAAAGTCAACAGAAAAGTCTTCACATTTGATTGCAAAGAGCCGAGAGTTTCAGCTAACCTAAAATCTTCTAGGAGTTTGTTCCAGATATGTGGTGTACTGTATAACAATGTGTAGTAGCTCAGACTTCAGATAGATGATGGAAACACACACTGCCTTGACGGTTATCTCCTTTCACAAACCCAGATTTAATCTACACACATTGGTGTCATCACCCTGCCTCATATAACCAGTTATCCTCCTATGGATTACTCTCTCGTAATAGTGACTTAACATAGTGTAACACCCACAACAAAAATTCGAAGCGTGACTTTTGAACTTGCGATTCGGCTCAAGGGGGTTTTACATTCACTTGGTATATTGTAAGAGCCACTACACATATGTCACAAGTCAGTATGTGCTTGGGTTTAAGTATCCCCCCCCCACCCACCCACCCACACACACACCCACACACACACCCCTCTGTCAACTAAGGGTTTACTACTGAATTAGGAGTCCCATCTGCCTAGGAATTACAGCACACTCTAATCCAGCAGATTTTTTTAGCAGGGATTTCTCTACTTTAGGAGACTGTGAAACCGTCAATGAATGTATGTGTGTGTGTGTGTGTGTGTCTGTGTGTGTGTATAATTGCATATACCCGTCCCAGTAGCCTATGATCTACTCCTAAAAGCTTATAATCATGTCAGTAGGGCAAACACCTACAAGTGTCTAGAAAAACCGGCTAGAACTGGTTTACAAGAGTGATTTTGCCACATACGTAAAGCCTATGGAAACATGGTCTAAATGAGTAGAAATCAATTTATGATATCAATGTTGGGCGTCTCAATAAGCTTTTACATAAACCTGATTGAAAATATTAACATTGGTTAAAAAGAACAGCTTTTGGAGGCGCCTTTAGCTCAGTTGGTAAGGCGTCCCCCTCCCGGGCCGGGCCCAGCAGCAGACCCGGGTTCGATTCCCACCCGCGGTCGTTCTCTGCATGTCACTCCCCTCTCTGCCCCATTTCACCTCTGTCTCTCTGCACTATCAATAAAGCATAAAGATGCCAAAAAAAATCAAATAAAATAACAGCTTTTTCACTGTACATAACGTTCGGGCAGAGAACTGATCTTGATTGGTTCAAAATACCGTTTGTGTCATAAGAACCAGAGCAAAGCCCCGCCTCATCTAAACCGAATTTCTGTAAAGCTGATCAAACTTATAATGACAATATCTTTCATTTGGATTGATAAATATGCCTATAACTCTTTTCAGATGCTGTTACGGTGACGACAGGCAGGCAGGCAAGCAGGACCCAAATGCAGAACGTTTCAAGTGAGGGTAATTTATTGTCCAAAAAACACAAAAACTCCAAAAAGGCAAAACGGCAAAAAGGCACATGGAACACAGGAAACAAACAGGGACGGACTCACCAACAGGTACAATGCAAAGACACAGAACAATGACACACAGGGAGTTAAATACACACACAAGACCGGGTAGACTACGAGACACAGGTGTATCACATTAGGGGAGGGAGCAGTAATCACACAGGAGGGAAACTTGACAGGACATGGGGAGGAACAAAACAGACATACCAAAATAAAACAGGAAACATGGGGAACCACCAAAACAAGACAAGACAAAGACAGACCATGACAGATGCTTTACTATCATGATGCAACTAACTCCCCACATTACATAGTTCGAAGGATTTTGTGGATGTGGGTTTTACAGTTACAGGGCCTTTAAAGGGTGATGGAAAGGACCAGTTAACATGCCGTGGACAGTTTTAGAATAGAAAGCATCTGAAAATCATCACACACTCGATGCCATGACATAATAAAATGTGTTCTTGTTCCAATAGTCTAGTCCACTGATTTGGTTTCTCAACAGCTGCTGACTCAGGACTCTCTTAAGATTTTCCCCAAACAGGTCCGAAGTCTAATCCTGAAGATTTGACACACACACACACACACACACACACACACACACACACACACTCACACACACACACACACACACACACACACACACACACACACACACACACACACACACACACACACACACACACAGAGCCAGAGCTGGTAAATCTGGCTCCATTAGTCATGCGCTGCCAATGCTAGCTAATTGGGATTTTGGGATTGGGCTTGAGCTTGCGTGTCACTAGCATTGCTGTGTGGGTCTGTGGGAGCAAGTTAAAGCAGGTGCATTTACCCTCATTATCCTTACGAAAAGGTGGACATTTTGACAAGATACAATATTTCCCCTTCACGAGAATATTTAAGTTTCTAGTAATGACGCACGCAAACAGAAAACACAAGATATTTTTTCTGCCACTGGATCTTGCATTTTGCTCCTGCTAGCTTATCTGTAGTATAACAACATTTATAGTTATGTAAATAGAAATAGTAAGGACTCTTTGGTAAAACAGTATGGCCTTCATAGCAGTGCTTTGTTATGTGTAGCAAGAAAGACAATGGTCATGAAGCCCACACTAAAGCTGATGTCACCTTATGTCAATACAGAAGATATTGTGCACATCCATATGTGGCTGGTGCAGGACCAAAATGTATATTCAAAGAAAGTAATTTGGCACAATGTTGAGTGTAGATGTGCAAAGACACACGCAACCATTCTCACACCCATGAGGAAGACCAAACTATTGGTCAAAACTTTGTGTGTTTTCAGACTGTCAAGCGTGTCAATCTCCTGAGTTCTGTTAAGTAATGTTCAATTGACCTGGATGTGTGCATGTTTTTAATTCTAGAAATATACTGTATTAGACATCTAAATGGTTAAATTAAATCATAATTTTCCTCTGTGGTACATAAGCTACAGTGATGTTTGTCTCTGTAGTGAAGTTGATGAGGCTTTCACACAGAGTTTATCTCAAACAGAGGAGCAGGACTGTCTTGCCTTCTTTCCAGTCGCCGTGATACTCCTCCCCACTGGCGTAGGTGAACGATCCTCTGGTCAGAGTCATGTCCGCCCTGTTCACACACGCACACACACACACACGCACACACACACACACAGATACATACACACACACAGATACATATACACACACACACACGCACACACACACACACACACACACACACACACACACACACACACACACACACACACACACACACACACACACACACGCACACACACACACACACACACACACACACACACACACACACACACACACACACACACACACACACACACACACACCGTCTTAGAGTGAAAAGGGGTTTCTCTGGTGTCAATCATGTAACTATAAGAGTATATTCATCAAATATTCTGTTCTGAAATGTATTTGTAGCTGAGGAATGTTTTAGAGAATTCCCATTTCTCAAGGGAATTCCCATGTCCTCCACAGTCTCTTCCATTTAGCTGACCTCTGACCTCTGACCTCTAGGAAGTCACTGAAAAGATACATTTGCAATTTGCATAATGCTCAATGGGAAGGTACTTAAAACCTGTTATAATCCCTATCTATGGTTATAATACAGTCAAAACCGAAATTATTCATACCCCTGGCAAATTTCGCCAATTTTTGTTCAAATGTTAATAAAAGCTGAAATTTTTTTTCCACAATGATGCCTCTCGTCTTAATATCTTTTGGGAGAAGCCTGTGTCATTTCCAATCAAGAAAAAGCTCGCTGGTTTCATAAAAGTTAAGTAACTTTAAGTCAAAATTTGCCAGGGGGGTATGAATAATATCGGTTTTGACTGTCAGGTTAAGACAGACATCTTGCATGTGGCTCATGTGCTTGTGTATTCGATCATACAGTAGACATCACCATTAAGCCATTAATTGGGCGGCAGTGGCGAAGTCAGTAGGGCGATCGCCTCTGGAGTGCAGGGTCGGAGGTTCGATCCCCCGTCTCCCCGCCACATGTCGAAGTGTCCCTGAGCAAGACACTGAACCCCAAATTGCTCCCGATGGTTCAGAGAGCGCCTTGCATGGCAGCTTCTACCATCGGTGTGTGAGTGTGTGTATGAATGGGTGAATGTGGTAAGATATGTAAAGCGCTTTGGGGCTGAGAAAATCGGCTAGAAAGCGCTATATAAGTCAAGTCCATTTACCATTTACCATTAATGAATTAGTCTGTATATTATGTTTAAGGATTATGCAGCTCTAACAATGAAATACCTGAAGCTGTTATTTTCTGTTTTTCAAATATGGTGAAAGTAACTGTCAACATTGTTGTGGGGTTAAGTCCATGTAGTGGAACTTTAACTGTGGGTCTGACCAAGTTACACTCCAGACCATTCTACTGTCACTCCAATATAATACGCCTGTTATACTGTATAATGCCCGGTTTAGTGATGATGCTATACGCCCATTATAAAAGCACACATCCCTTTATATAAAGAACCAGAGCAGGCGGAATGAACGTGACTGTTGCGTGATTGCAGATATACAATCATATGATTATTGCCTGATGACATATCTATACTAACCTCTTAGCTCTCTTGATTCAAAACAACTGACAGTGTTGTTGCACAGAATGGCAGGCAGGTGTAGTTTTACCACCCATGCGGTCGCCATTCAATTATTAATTAGCTTACAGATCACACCAATACCCAGTATACTGTACACATCCACAAATTGGGCTGTCTTTATGTTTCGATCAGTGCAGCAGCCTTCACACATATCTTATTACATGTTACAGAATAGGCTATTGTTTTAATGGTATGTCGACAGTAACCTATGACAACACATATAGGCTAAGCAAAAAGCCCATATTAATTATTATAATTTACCTGCAAGCTACGTTTGCCGTCTGTGAAGCATGGAATCCCTCGTAGAGGACCGGAGGGGCGTAACAATATAAAAACACCGGCTGAGAAACGTATGTCGCATTCAGGTACTGCTCGTAAGCTCCGACATCTGAGCTGGAGATTCACACACAGGCTGCAGGTGCATTTGTGACAGTAAAATCTGCTGCAAACGCGATTTAGTGAACGTTATTTTTAGTTTTTGAAATTGAGAGGAACTTCTCTGTAGCAGCTAAGCTCATATAGGCTAAACTTCGCAAAAGAGCCTGATATTAATTGTGCCTACGATCAAATTTAAACGCAACATTCTTTGACTTGCTTCATATCCTGTTTGAAATCTAAAGACACAACTTAACAACATTCATAACAACCCATTTCCTCTCTACATGTGCAGGCTACGTGTGTGGTTGTGTTTAGTTTTTTGCATATTGGCAGCCTACTGTAAAAAAAAAAATAGTTTTTTGTGGACGTTCAGCTCAAAATTACATGAATTCCGAACGCACATGAACGCAGCATTTTACAACAGCCTGACCGCCGGCCGCGCTGTTTCGTTGCCTGGCTGCTCAATGAAAACTTTGCTCTGATTGGCCTGGTCTGCTACAGCTTACACAGAGTGGCAGACATTGCTATGACAAGCTGTTTATGTGTGTGTGTGTGTGTGTGTGTGTGTGTGTGTGTGAGTGTGTGCGTGTGTGTGTGTGTGTGTGTGTGTGTGTGTGTGTGTGTGTGTGTGTGTGTGTGTGTGTGTGTGTGTGTGTGTATGTGTGTGATTGTGTGTTACAGTGAGCGTGTGTATGTGGTGTGCTTGTTTGTGAGTGTCTGTGTGTGTGTGTGTGTGTGTGTGTGTGTGTGTGTGTGTGTGTATCTGTGTGTATGTGTATCTGTGTGTATGTGTATCTGTGTGTGTGTCTGTTACAGAGTGTATGTGTGTCTGTGTGTATGTGTGTGTGTGTGTGTATATCTGTTACAGCGTGTATCTGTGTGTGTGTATCTGTTACAGTGTGTGTGTGTGTGTGTAGGCCAGAGACTGCATTTAGAAAAACAGATTTGGGACTTGTGTAGAACTATATCTAAAGACGCCAGTACCATTATATTATTAATACCTCTCCTAACACCACTGCGTCTCCGCTATTAATAATCACAAGTGTTATTGTTTATAATCCACATGTAACCGACAGATTTGGACAGAAATACATTTGGAGCAGATGATGGCACCAGATGAAAGGTCAAGGGGATAAGTGATGAGGATTTATGATGTCATCACTGAAATCCATCCGATGGTTGGTAAGACATTTAAAAAAATAAAAATAATCAGATGTCAATCTCATGGTAGAGAGATACAGGGAAAGTCCGGGGATCACCAAAGTAAAAATCACATACTCTTTATTTTTACTACACTACATACATACTAAAGTACAGAAGAGTTTTACGGCCACAGGAGAGAACGAAAAATCAGATAAGGAAGATTTATTTTTCATAATGTCGAGAAATGTCAAGAATGAAGACGAATACTCCAAATTGCTATTGGTTAGTGGAGCATTTATGTATTTTCAGCATACTAGAATTGACTTGCATATATTGAGACATCCTAAATATTTTTCTGGCATACTAAATAGTAGGGAAGTATGGGTATTGGAACGCAGGGTAAGTATTCATTAGTAGCCCAGTGGATAAGTACCTCATTCACAGGTCTGGGAATGCCAGGCTACTAGAATGGTGCATTTTGCGATAAAAGCATGAAACTTTGCATGTAGTTATGGAAATACTAATACTTTTACCTTTACCTGTCTCCCATGTTTGGTCACTGTCTTCTTACCGGGATGTGACAGTAAACAGAATTGTGTTGCTCTGAAACATGTGCAATGACGAAATTAAGTTGATTGATTGATTGAGTGATTGATTTAGTGCCATCTATCTATCTATCTATCTATCTATCTATCTATCTATCTATCTATCTATCTATCTATCTATCTATCTGTCTGTCTGTCTGTCTGTCTGTCTGTCTGTCTGTCTGTCTGTCTGTCTGTCCGTCCGTCCGTCCGTCATCCATCCATCCATCCATCCATCCATCCATCCATCCATCTATCTATCTATCTATCTATCTATCTATCTATCTATCTATCTATCTATCTATCTATCTATCTATCTATCTATCTATCTATCTATCTATCTATCTATCTATCTATCTATCTATCTATCTATCTATCTATCTATCTATCTATCTATCTATCTATCTATCATATCTCTGGATAATATATTTGGAACCATGAATAACGGTACAAAGGTGTTGTTGAGATATCTCAGTCTGTACCAATCGGTGGATCAAAGTTGCCGTCTCTAGAGTCATGCCCATAGCGTTGGTTGAATATTCAGAATCTGCCTCGGGGCGTATTAATGAAATTGCCACACTTTGAATACAGAATAGATAGTGTTAGGGCCACAGGAGAGAGAAAAAAATTGGAGGAATTTTCGTTTTCTTTATGCACTGACAAAATGTCCAGATATACATTTGTTGTTGTCATTAGTAGTATGTTCAAACCATTATCTCATTATTTATTGTGTATTTATTTACTGAGTCACTGATTAAATTAGCCCCATGATGATGTGTTTTGGTCACTGAACCCCTCTGCGCGCCCCCGACACAACACAGAGGCGCGCGCGTTCACATAGCCGCCCGCCGTGCTTCCTCTTCCCGTGGTGGTGCTGGTGCGCGCCAGACAAGAGCGATAGAAAATGGCGAGTCAGTGTAAAAGGCAGCAATGCACTATAGACAGGCGCGGCTTTCGACAGGAACTTGACTCGTGGCGACACAAACTCATTCACTGTGTAGGTAAGGACAATCTCACACACACACTGCACTGTTTTAATCGATGTATTTCGCCTCGGTGCGACCGCTACGGGTGTAAATACCCCCCTCCTCCCCCCCGCTATTACTGCACTCCCAATCGGGGCATCTCGACTTTTGTGTCCCTCAACTGTTTCCTTCTCACGGCAGCCGACTAGTTAGTTAAACGCTGTTGTTTGTGGGGCACTGTTGCGCTACTTCCGGGGTTGTAATGTTGTTTTTTAATGTTGGCGAATTCTAACTGTAGACTTTAGTTAATCTTGTGGCGTAAGGTTAGTTTGTTTAAAGGGCACCGTGCTTCTTGTTAAAGGGAGTGTCTACTCGGTACGTTGGTTGCGTCGGCTTAAAAAGACCATGTTTGCTAAAATGCGCGCTCCCGAGGATGATACTGTATTTTGCAATGGGGGGAGGGCGATAAATGCCCGTGTAGTGTAGTGGTGGATGTTTTCAGTTAACGTTTTAGCTTGTTTGCTTTCTGCCAATCCTGTTACTGCATTGAGGAAGTGTCTGCAACCCCCCACTGCTAGGGAAGGCTGCCATTGTCGACCATGTTACAAAAATAAAGTTATATAACGTCAGTGAGGCTACTTAACTTGCCCAGGCCCTTTTAATAAAAACAAATGATTAAAAATACATGGTTGATTTTAGGGAATGCAGCAGGCTGCACTGTGTGTATCTCAGTATGGGGTGGGCGAGGGTGGGTTTTGTTGATGAAGCTAAACTATCAATTTGTAGTAGTAGCCTATAGCTAAAGCATTATCATAAGTGGGAGTGAGCAGCATATTACATAACCTGCCATAGGGGCCTTTGCAGGAAGGGTTTTTTCAAGCAATGTCAGTGGATAGCTTTATGGTCAGTCACTTTTGGTTCAGACATAAACCTGCAGTGTGTAGAATTTTGGGTTTTATTTCCTAGCAGATTTTGTAGAAAGTAATTATAATAGCCATAAGTACATTTAATTTAGTGCATAATAGCTGAATTTTTTTTTTATTATTATTTTTTCCCTTAGAAAGGGTCTCGTATATGTCCATATTTCTGCATATTTTGGACCAAGGCCTAGTGCCGCCATCTTAAAAGTGTCATAGTTGGAATGTCATCAGGTGCATTGTTTAAAATTTAGAATTGTTCTTGTCCTTGAAGGCCACTGTAGCTTCTGTTATTATTCAAAAGGGTTGGGGTTACCCAGGGAGCGTTGCATTCTAGAACTTTGTAGAACTTTCTTGATGATGTCATATTACACACTGCACCTTTTAAATATCTAATTTATTCTTTGTCAACATCATGTAGTTTTATTTTAAAACACTGATACTAAAGATGTAAGCCACATTTATTGTTAAAAAAAGTTAGATGTAGGCCCTTCAACAAAACTAAAATGCCACAACAAAAATATCAGTGCACAACACCATGTGGTTTGTGAATAGTGCTGTGCAAATACATCCAAAATGAAAAAAAAAAATTGTTCACCTCTTGTTTACAAACTATTGTTCTGCATGTTGGTTGTTTATAAAGTTAAAAAAAAAGTATTTGGTTTTGACATGCCATTGACCAGCTTGAAGTGAAGTATAATCAACAACTATTACAGAAATTATTTAGGATTTAAAGCATTTCTGTTTGTGCCTGTCTGTTTACCTGAAGTGCTTGTTTAGTAAACTGCATAGATCCATAGGCAATATGACGTTCTCTATAATGCGTTCTATGATTCACCCTCTAATTATTCTGCCCACATATATGGCCTTACATTTACATTAGTAGTCTTTACACCATTTGACTGAAGGGCTTGAAGACTGTCATGTTTTTCAAAGGGGCACTGTGTAATATGACATCATCAAGAAAGTTCTAGAATGCAACGCTCCCTGGGTAACCCCATACCTTTTGAATAATATCAGAAGCTACAGTGGCATTCTACATTCTAAACAATGCACCTGATGACATTCCAAAAACATGGATGCCTCCATAAGACCTACCTGCTCAATGTAGAAAATGTAATATTAATGTTTGTAATTCTCCGCTCAGGAGGATAATTCAGATTATTGGCAGAAGTGATTTTACACCAATGAGGACATATTTATGAATGAGGATATTGACTTTAGCTAATAAATTACTTAAAATGTTACACAGTGCCCCTTTAAGCAAATGCAGCAGGACAAAAAATTCTCCGTTGTGAGTCTGACCGCACAGTTGATTTGATTGGTCTATCCCTGTGCGTTCACACTTAAAAATCAAGCCATGAGAACCAAGCTTAGCATTCTGTAAATATGTTTTTTTAAAAGCTCAAGATGAGCTAGACGCCATTTTTAAAATCTGATGCCTTGCCATCCCCCTTCTTCTTCTTCTTGTGACTCGGTAACATAGCAACAGCCAATGTGGACACTCCGCACTGTCACACTCAGATGTAACACACGAATGAGGAGCAGAGACTATGCCTAGTTTGTTTACCTTAATGTTTACTATTGGATTCACTCATAGGTTTAGTGTTTACTGCTTTAATCATAACTCATATACAGCTCTGGATAAATAAAGAGACCACTCCAAATGTTCAGTGTCTCATTTTATTATTTATAGGTTCATATTTGGAAAGAATGAACATTTTGGTAAAGATTTAAGAACAATCCAGACTGGTCTCTTAATCTTTTCCGGGCCTGTATGCACCATTATCAGTCTCAGGGATATATAGATTGTTTAGTGTCCTGCATTTGGCTGAATATAAAATAACTCGCAAAATTGAATTACAAGCTAATTTCAAATCTCTACTGGCCCATAGATACATTTGATAGTCCATGTTTATTAGTAAGAGCCCTTGTGATATTTTATGAAATATATTTTCCTATTTTAATGCCTACACATTCATGTTTTCAGTGTTTTTCCTAGAGGTTTTTTGGGCCGAAAGTAAAACCGAATTTGAGGCCCTGCCCTT